>NC_080790.1:29486026-29789056 GCF_028018385.1 Neofelis nebulosa
TAAGTATCAAAATGATGTCAGGTTTTTCAGTTGTAATCCCAGATTCTAAAATGCCTTCAATCCTTCAAAATTCTGAGGGACACTGATTTTCAGTCTATAATTCTAAACCAAGTCTATAATTCTAAACCAACTCAAAATAGCGTGGTTGTAAAATAGTCATTTTCTCACAAAGATTTTAAAATTTACTTTTTATGCTACTTTAAATCAAGAAAGAAGAATATTTATGAGCCAAGAAACAGGAGATCCAACAAAGAAAACAGCAAGTAAATTACCAAAACCATAGGTGTCTTAGTTGTTCAGTTCAGATGGCAGAGGAGAAGAAAAGTTATGGGGAGAGGAAGGTCTAAGGTGTAGATGTGAAGAATGCAGAGTTAGGTTTTACTAAGGTTAAGTTTTACTAAGGTAGAGGTTTTGTTTTGCAGGACAGCTAAAGAGAGAGGGAGGGAAGGAAAGAGACAGAAAAAAGAAATGAGGCTTGGGTTTAATTACAAGGAAGTTATGATAATTATAAGCCATGGAAAGATGCTAAGCAGGGACAGAAGTGAAGACCAGAAGTTGGCATAGAAGGCAAATTTTAAGACTTTGCATATAGAATTCTCAACTCTCTGCTAGAAATCAGATTAATTCTCTGTCATCCCATTAGCATATCTGCTTGAGTACTCTGCAGTTATCTTAAACATTTCCAAAAAAGAAACATTTCCCCATTCTTCTCTTATAATCCCTCTTTCCAATAATGGTTTGTAATCCAAAAGAATCCTAGAAGCCCTTCAACTAAAACATACTACACATACTATAAACATCTTTCAGGGTATTGCCTTAGTTAAGGTTTTCAACAATTATTTACCAATTTCTTACAACTTACCTTTGCCCCTTATTCCTAATTTCTCACTCTTTCAGTATATGCTCTACATTGATTTTACTATTCCCCAATAAAAACCCTTTGGTAGTTTTTTTGTTCCCATAGAATAATGTTCATCCTATCTAGCAGGATATTTAAACAGAATTTCAATATATCTAATCTATTTCAATCTATCTTTGAAGCTTCAACTCCTGTTGTTCCAGTCACCCTAAAAGAATGGACATCTCTTAATATATTCTTTCTCAGCACCATTTCTAACAAAAATACCCCAAAACTGAATGGGATTGAGAAAATGATTTGCAAAAGGATTCCTCCACTCTTAGCTATGAAGGGCCAGTTCTCATGATTTATGTATTAAATCATTGAACTAAAGGTTATTTGAACAGTGTCAACATATATATTCTTCACAGCAACTCTGCATTTGGGGATTATTATTGTCATTTTACAGATGAAGAAAATTATCCTCATGAAAGTTAACCAGTTTGATCAGGATAAAACAATAAATGATACAGAGGCCATGTTAACCAAAATCCTATGTAAATTAAAAGCTCATGTTTCACAGATGGCATGATCTTATATATAGACAATCCTAAGGAATCTACTCATAAATGAGTTCAGTAATGTTGCAGTATAAGTCAAATCCAAAAATCAATTGTATTCCTATACACTAATAATAATTCACAAATGAAATTCAGAAAACAATTCCATTTAAAGTGGTATCAAAAAGAATAAAATATTTAAGAATAAATTTAACAGAAAATGTATAAAACTTATACACTAGAAACTAAAAAACATTACTGAAATAAAGATGATCTAAATAAATAAATGGAAAGATATCCCATGTTCATGAAAAGACAGCATTATTAAAATGGCAATACTCGTCAAATTTGTCTACAGAGTCAGTGCAATCCCTATAAAATTCCCAGCTGCTTTATTTGCAGAAACTGAGAAGCTTATAGTAAAATCCATATGAAAATGCAATGACTCATAATAGCCAAATTTTTTTTCTTAAGAAAGAACAAAGTTGGAGGACTCACACTTCAAGGTTTCAAAACTTACTACAAAATTGTCATAATGAAGGCAGTGTAGTACTGGTATAAGGCCAACTATATAGACCAATGAAATAGAATTGAGTATGCAAATAAATCCTCACATTTATGGCCAGTTGGTTTTCAACAAGGATGCCTAGACAATTCTATAGGGAAATAATAGTCTTTTCAACACATGGAACTGATACACTGGCCACATGCAAAAGAATGAATAACTCCTACCTCACATATGTACAAAAATTAACTCAAAATGAGTTAATCAAAGAGTAAACATAGGAGCTGAAACTATAAAAAATCTCAGAAGAAAACATGCAAAATCTTTATAGTTTCTTAGTATGACACCAAAAGCACAAACAACAGAAGAAATATAAATTGGGTTTCATCAAAATTAAAATATTTTGTACTTCAGAGGACACAAGTGAAAAAAAGATAATTCACAGAATTCAAGAGAATATTTGAAAATCATATATCTGATTGGGGATGTGTATTCAGAATATGTAACTAACTCTTGCAACTCAATAATAAAAAGATAACTCAATTTAAAAATTAGCAAAGGATTTGAATAGACATTTTCCAAAGATTTACAAATGGCCAATAAGCACATGAAGAGATGTTCAATGTCATTAATCATTAGAGAAATACAAATAAGAGCCATAATGAAGTACCATTTCACATCTGCTAAGATGGCTATAATTTTTTAAAAAAGATAGAAAATAACAGGTTTCCACTGGATGTGAAGAAATTGGAACCTGCATACATTGGTGGTAATGTAAAATAGTATGGTTGCCTTGGAAAATAGTTTGACAATTCCTCAGAAATTTAACCATAGAGTGACCATATGGCCCAGCAATTCCACTCCAAGATATATACCGAAGAGAATCAAAAATATATTCACACAAAAACTTGTACATGATGTTTATAACAAGATTTTTCACATGGCAAAAAGGTAAAAACAACCCAATGTCCATCAATAAATGAATGAATACACAAAATGTGGTATTCTCATTTAATTGAATCTTATTTACTTATTGAAGGGAACAAAATGTTGATAATGCTACAACATGGATGACCCATGAAAACATTATACTAAGTGAAAGAAGCCAGACACAAGAAGGCCACGTAATATATGATCCCATTCATACAAAATGTCCAGAATAGCAAATCCATAGAAATAAAAAAAGGGGATGACTGCCAGAGACTTTGAAGATGGGTGATGAAGAATGCAGAATGATTTGTAATGTGAAGGAAGTTCCTTTGTAGGGTGATAAAAATGTTCTGGAATTAGATAATGATAATAGTTGCAAATATTTGTGAATATACTCAAAATCACTGAATTTTATCTTTCAAGAGAGTTGAATTTTATCATATATAAATTAAATCTCAGATTGAAAAAAAAATAGCTCATTTGCTTCAGGGTATAAATATCATCTTTGTTCTGCCAACGAACCAAATAAACTAAGATTTTGTTGGAGAGCTTTAAGGGGGCATGAATCTGGAAAATAAAATAGTTTTTAGCATCTGACTTTAATAAAAACAAAAAACTGACCTCTTTCTCCAGAGCTCAGAAGTACACCCAGAATGGGGCACTAGGAAATAGGATAGGTGTTTTGTATAGTTGGGCTATAGGATACATATGGGGAGTGGTAGGCAGTGCTTGAGAAAGTACAGACAAGTGAATGAAAGGTTAAAGGGCCTTTCATGAAGGATGAAGCAATTTAGAATTTTTTTTTTTTTAGAAAGAGGAAGAAAGAGAGAAAGAGTAGGGAGAGGGGCAGAGGGAGAGAGAAAGAATCTTAAGCAGGCTCCATACTCAGCACAGAGTCTGACCTGGGGCTCAATCCCAGAATGCTGGGATCATGACCTGAGCTGAAATCAGGAGTCAGATGCTCAAGCAACTGAGTCACTCAGGCAACCCAATTTAGACTCTTTAATACAGAACAAGTAGTTTCAAAAATTAGCATTATTTAAGAATCACCTGAGAAACTTTTGAAAATATTCCACTTCCCTCAGTACTATCACTTCAGAGCCACTAATTCTATCCATCTCAAAGGGGCTAGAAATATGTAGTCAAAATCCCCCCAAATGATTCTAACAGTAGCAGGTTTCAGAAATGCTTTAATCGGCCATGGCTACTTTGAGAGTGCTGATAAGGAAGAACAAGGTTCTAAATGAAAGCAGTGGCAATGAAGTGTAAAGGAAGGGAAGGATGAGAGGACACTTAGGCCTAGTAAAATTCATTCCACACATTCATTTTTTTCTACATATTTTTATGAAGTATCCATTCTGTATGAGACACAGGATCTAAAACATTAAAATCAGTCCTCATTGGGGCACCTGGGTGGCTCAGTCGGTTGAGTGTTCAACTCTTGATTTTGGCTCAGGTCCTGATCCCAGGGTTGTGGGATTGAGCCCCATGTTGGGCTCCACGCTGAGCATGGAGCCTGCTTAAGATTCTCTCCCTCTCTCTCTCTGTCTCACCCTCCCTCTTTCTCTCCCTCTCCCCTCCTCATGCACTCTCTCTCTCTAAAATAAGAAATATATATATATCCTCATGGAGACTTTATTCTATTTGAAAAAATAAAGTATGTATGAAAGAATAAGAATTTAAGTGATAACTGTAAACTTTATAGCAAGACTGACTGGATAAGTGGCCCACGTTTGCCTCATTCATTAAGGAATAAAATAATAATATCAGGAAACCTTTATGTGTCAGGTGAGGACTTTACACATTCATTCTTTCATTCCTCACATGTGTGGAACCATATCTGTGTTTTAGAAATATGGACCTGTGTCAAAGGGGGGCTGGTAGGCTGCCTCTTGTGCTACAGCAGGGGTGGGGTGAGGAGATGTGGGAAGAGGCAGGGGAGAGCCAGGACTTGGACCAAACAGTTGACTCCAGAAAGAGGCTATGATGAAGTCAATGTTATACTCAGCCAAAATCTCATTTGTATTGGAATAGCCTACCCCTGAATTCCATTTCTAGGATCTTCAATATATATTCTAGAGAAGACATGCTCCACAGGAGTCTCCAGATGAGTGGCACAAGGGCCATGAATCTCTGAAATAGTAAGGAAATTTTTCAGGTGTATGCTTACTTACATTCTTTTTGGAAAGAGAATTCTTAACACCAGTAAAATCAGTTCATGTAAAAAAAAAAAACAGAAAAAGTTAAAATATCTCTTCTGACACCCATTTAACTCATTTTGTCACATGTCTGATGAAATTTGTGGGAGAAAGCTTCCTGTGCAGGCATGCATGGTGACAAAGATTGTCACCAATGATTTAGAGTGGAAGCCTCTCCTCCTTTTCTCCTGCCTGCCTTCTCTTTTTTTTTTTTTTTTAATGTTTTAATGTTTGTTTATTTTTGAGAGAGAAACAGAGCATGAACAGGCAAAGGGCAGAGAGAGAGGGAGACACAGGCTCCGGGCTCTGAGCTGTCAGCCCAGAGCCTGACATGGGTCTTGAACCCACGAACCTTGAGATCATGACCTGAGCCAAAGTCAGATGCTTAACGGACTGAGCCACACAGGTGCCCCCTTCCTCCTCTTTTACAACCACACTACTGAGTACCAATCAGCCAGACTGCCTCCAACTTCATGTCTATAGCTGGGTCCTCCCAATACAGGGGGAAATCATGGATCTGTTCTTTCACCATATCACTAAAGTTTTACCTGTCTCTGAACATATTATAAAATTTCATTCATTCATTAATCTATTAAATGTGTCTGAATGTGACTTCTCTGACGCCATTGGCTCACATCGTCCCCACTTGTTTTGCTTTCAGGCACAGTTCCTGTTGACATCAAAAACAGCCCACCTGGGTGGCTCAATTGGTTAAGTGTCAGACTCAATCTCAGTTCAGGTCTTGATCTCAGGGTCGGGTGTGAAGTCTACTTAAAAAGAAAAGAAAAAGGGCTCTTCCCTTGAGTGAGGGAGGGGTTGACGGTTGAGGAGGCAGCATTAGTTGGTCCTTGGATTTCTCAGTGGTGTTGGCTTTTCCCAGGAGAGGTATGTTCCTTCTGATAGTAGCCCAGTCTAACAAGGCAAAGTTCTAATTTCAGAACATTGCCCAGTTAAGTTTAATTTTTAAAGAGAGTTTTGCAGTATTTATTCAAAAGTAGCATCTCTTATCGCTGTATATCTTGAGTGTTGAAAGGAAGAGAAAGGCATTTTGAAGGCAGGCCTGGTATTTACAGCTTGTTTTTAAAAAATGTAGTTCCTAGGCCACCTGTATTAGAATCACCAAAGCTGCTTGTTGAAAATTGCAGATTCCTGGACCCCATACAAGTGTTCTGCACTAGACCTTCCATAAAATCTGTTAGCAACCACATCAGGTGATTCTTATGCAATCGGAAGGTAACCTCGATGTCTGGGAAACTCTGAAGCTAGATTTTGTCATAGTGAAGTACTAAAATCATGAGACTCCATATCAGATTGCTAGAGATTGTTCAGTCACACTGCTGCTTCCCCTTAACTCCTACACAACCTTCAGGGCAGAGGAAATGATGCAGACAGGAGGCAGGTGCTGAGGTAATCCCCTGTCGCATCATGGCTTTCAGAGTCACTAAGTCCCACTTTGGAGCAGAAGACCTCCAGCTTGTACTTTCTCACTCTCTTGGCTTCCTTGCAGTAGGTTTGGCCATATAAGCTTTTCAAACCAAGAGGCTCCATTCAAGTCAATATTATTTCAAGAGTTGACAGAAAAGCAAAATAAAAACAAAAACAAGCAAACAAATGATTTCAGTGGCATAGAGATGAAAGAAAGAACTGTTTGTAAATTGTCCTCCTTGTACCATTTCAATCCTTATTACTTACCTGGGACTGAATACAAAAAATGAAAGCAAGGAGGAGAGAAGCAGCTACTAAAACTCAACAATTTTGGTAGTTACATAACGTGGAAGTGCCCTCTTCTGTCTTCCCCAACTGCCAAATATTACTTTGATTTCCTTAGTCTTCAGTGAGTTCCTGAAATGTTCTTCTAAGTCAATTTTTTTTGGTCCTCTCTCAGACTTAACCTCCTGCTTACTTCCAGATGCCCTCATATCTTGCTTAACTCCAGAACCACCTGCAATCTCCATTTTAATGACACATCTCAATATGCACAATTTTCTACAAAGCTAGCCCCAGTTCCTCCAATGCACAGGTGTCTCTGAGTCCTCCTTGTTCTGGACTTTTCTGCAACAGTTAAGGAGGGAACGAAAGGGCCATTTTGTGAACAGAATAGTGCCAATCAGGGGCAAGCAAGATGGAAGAGAGTGCTTACTTTTCTCTAACTTGCTTTGATAGAGCCCTCCAGAACTGCCTGTGTTACAGTCACAAGCGTCTTAATAGTAACCAAACAAAAAGTTAACTTCTGGGGTCACCATGTGGCTCAGTGGGTTAAGCATCAGACTCCGGATTTTGGCTCACGTCATGATCTCATGGTTCAGGGGCTCGAGCCCCACATCAGGCTCCACACTGATAGTGAGGAACCTGCTTAGAATTCTCTCTCCCTCTCTCTCTCTGCCCTTTTCCTGCTCTTTCTCACTCTCTCTCAAAATAAATAAATAAATAAACTTTTTTAAAAATATGGTAACTTCTGCATGTGTGTTCACCATGCAGCCAGCATTTAATTGACTGCTCTAAATGCAGTATGTCATTTAATCCTCTCAACAATCCAGGGAGTTGGACTCCAGTATTATCCCCATTTCAGAGATAAGAAAACTGAGGGTCAGAAGAGTTAAGAATGATCTATAAAGGTCATACAGATATTAACTGATAAAGCCTCGATTCAAATTCAGTACTGTTTGAGTCCATAGTGAACACACATTAACAGGATTAGGTCTATAGTTTTGCCTGCAAATAACAAAAAAACCTTAGATGAGGTAACTATTTCAAATAACAAGAAGATTGAAGTTATAGGTTTTCAAGGTTAGTTAAATAATGAGGCCTCCAGTGTCAGGGCTCTGGGCTATATTCACTGAGATATTTTTACCTTTCTCTTCATGAACATAGGATGGCTGCCATGGTACCAAACATCATCTCTTCATTTGACAACACGCAAAGGCAGAAACGAAATGGGAAGGTATCTCTTCCTACTTGTGTCTATTTTTATCAGAAAGAAAAATCTTTCCCAGAATTCCCCAGCAAACACTTTCTTCTAAGTCGTGAGTCAGAACTGGGTCATATGCCCCAGTCCCACCCCTTAATCACTCATGGGCAAAGGACTACCCTGCCTCGGTTAATCTAACCATGATTCAGCCCATGGAACCCAAGAAGGGATCCACCTACCCTGAGTACATTGCCACTCACCTGAATTACTGAACAAAATCAGAATCTGTTAATAGGGAAGGGCAGGATAAATGCCTGTATGCATTACCTTTCAATTTGGTGCTTCATCTCTCCTGGATTCATCAGGATTTCCTTCACCTATCCAGATTGCTAGTCTCCAATGCCAATATGAAAATACACCGCAGATTCTGCACTTTTGTCACCAATAAGGAGAAAAAATTACTAAGTATGAAAAATTTAGTGTATTTTAATCAGGTAGAAAATATGTGACTCAAGTGATAAATATATGACTATTATTCTCAAATAATTATAATGTAGGGCTAAAAACAAGTCAAGTTACCTTCCAATTTATAATGTTTTCACTCTATTTCACACAACCCCCTTCTGATGCTCTTTACAGATGGATTATAGATCTTTATTTTCTCTTAAAAACTTCCTTCTCCAAATTTCTTCATGGTCCATCTATTTTTGTGTCACAATAATTATTTATGGATGAGAGAGAGGTTCTAATTTTTTCTCTGTGTTTTCTAAACTCTTCAAATACTTCCACACACACAAAAAATGTGTTATTTTTCTGTTATTTTCCAAATTGGTCAAATATTGTCACAAAATGTAGATCTATCTGCATAATTGGGAGTTTATGTAATTGGGTAATTCATCACATTGAGGCATTCTGATTCTAAAAGTTGGATAATTGGAACCTTCTCAATAAAGAGGTTCTTTTAGGTATGAGTATTTTTTTTTTGTCTTTTTGTTTTTGTTATGTGTATAACAAATCTCTTGGCCCTGTTGGAAACATCAGGACAGAGAAACCCATCTCTCATCTCTCACAGTCTTGGCCCATACATGTCACTGCAACCACATTTATTTCCTTGCTGCTCCTGGAATTTGGTTATTTCTTAACCCCAAGTTAAGTTGTTCTGACTCCACTAATCCCCCTTCCTGATTTACTTTAAGGCATATGTTAAAATTTATGTTTTATAGGAATTTACCTTTTTTTATAGTACACTATACTTTATTGATGGTACATGACAAAGTAGGGTTCCCCGAGCCCTCCCCTTCTTCAAGGTGTCTGGGATGGAAACTGTGGAGGTTGGGAGATTCTCAGTGTGTTGGAGGATGAGCTGGGGTAAGGACTCCCCGGAAGCTGAGGGCCTCTCTCTTTCTCTTGTTCTCAGCCCTCAGCTGGTCCCAGGGTCTCTGACTCCTTGGAGGCCATGTTAACCCATAAGGTCCACAACCTAGTTTCTACAGCCAAATCATTGTTATACCAGGAAATGAGCTTGACAGAGTGGCCATTGAGAGCAGTGCCAACCCTAGCATCGAAATAGAAGAGTGGGTGTTCCTGTTAAAGTCATGGGAGACAAACTAGTCCACAGTGTAGACAAGATGCCCTTAAGAGGACCCTCCAATTCCTGTTTCACCACCTTCTTGATGTCATCATATTTGGCAGCTGTCTTCAGGAAGTAGGTCAGATCCATGATGGACACATTGGAGGTGGGGACACAGAAGGCCATGCAGATGAGCTTCCTATTTAGCTCAGAGATGGCCTTGCCTATAGCCTTGGCAGCACCAGTAGAAGCCAGGATGATGTTCTAGGCAGCCCCTTGGCCATTACACCACAGCTTCCCAAAGAGGCCTCTCTGACCTTCTTGGTATCAGTGATGGCATGGACTGGAGTCATGAATTTCTCCATGATGCCAAGTTGTCATGGATGACCTTGGCTAAAGTAGCCAAGCAGTCGGTGTGCAGGAGGCACTGCTGAAAATCTTGAGGGAGTTGTCATACTTCTCATGGTTCACACCCATCACAAACATGGAGGCATCATCAGAAGGTGAAGAGATGACGACCCTCTTGGTCCCACCTTTCAAGAGAGCCCCAGCCTTCTCCAGGGTAGTGAAGACCCAAGTGGACTCCACAACATACTCAGCACCAGCATCACTCCATTTGATGTTGGCAGGATCTTGCTCCTGGAAGGTGGAGATAGGGTTTCCATTGATGGCAAGTGTCCCATTCTCACCCTTGACTGACCCATGGGATTTTCTGTGGGCAAAATCATACTGCAGCATATAGACCATGTACCTGAGATCATTGAAGGGGTCATTGATGGCAACAATATCCACTTGGCCAGAGTTAAAAGCAGACTTGGTAATCAGGTGCCCAATATGACAAATCCTTTTACTCCAACCTTCATCATCATGTCTCAGGGATGTGGCTGGCACTGCACCAGAAGATGCAGCTGTCTGTCAAGCAAGGAGGAACAAAGAACCAGAAATTTACCTATTTTTTTGAAAAGTATCTCCCATTCCAAAGCATTCTTTCTACCTTATAATCCACCAAATCATATTTTCAGCTTAAAAAGAATAATAAAAGTGACCTTGACAACCTCTTCCATTTTATACACTAGGAACTTTGGACCTGGGTAGAATAACGCTGTTCATGGTCATGCAACTCCTCATTGCTTTGAGAGGGATTTTGCTCCCCCAAACCAGATAAGAATGGGGATAGGAGAAAGGCATGGAAAATTACTGGGGGCAACAGTGAGAAGGGAGAGTAATAGTCTTAACTAGAGAGTCTGGGAGTGCCAGAATGGGTGTCTGGGGTGAAGAGTCCATTTAGGGACTGATGACACTTGGGTAGCATGTTTACTTCCCTTGAGTATAGACCATCTTCTCACCAACCTGTGGATAATTTGTCTCCAGATAGTACTCAGCACTTTAAACCACCACTATCCCAATTCAGTGCTGCTGGATAGTCCATTACTAAACCCTGCAGGGCAAGCAATTTTGTTTCCTGCCAAACTCATCTCAAGAAAAATAAAGCTATGTAGGAGACTCCATTACTTCTTGTCTCTTCCGGCGGCAAGTGACTGAAACTCTGATTTCAGTTGTATATTAAGCAATCAGGTTCAGGTAACCAAATATGCTGCCAGGACTCTCACTCACCATCTCTTATCTATTCCTGCACATCAACCTCATTATCTCATGTTGATGATGAACTTGATAAGAACCTCACTGCTTCCCCCGCAGTGGAGAACTGACCTCTACTTTCTTTCCTTCCTTTGTCAAAAATCCCCAGACATAGAATTAATCAGAAGCACATTCCTCAACGTGGGGGGGGGGGGGAAAAAAAAAAAAAAAAAACCTCCAAAAGAACCCAGGGAGAACCTGGAGTATGCAAGACCTCAGCAGCTGCCATTCTACTCCTGGAGACCATCTAAGTAGGGTAGCAGATGTGGTGCTGAGCAAATGAAAAATGAATTGTCCACAGCAGGCTTGCATTCGGGAGACAATGAGGACAGGGTCCCATTCAGCAACTATTTCTTTAATCTCATTACGATACTCTTTCAGTGTTTTAAAAATATTTAAGTAGATACTGGATTACATTAACCAAATAATTGATAACAAATCTGATATAGAGAATCAAATATAACAAATGTAAAATTAAAGCAATAAAGATCAGTTACTTAAAAGTATCTTTTCATTTCAGCACAGACATATTGTTTTGATTAAAGTTGTGACATTTAGTGGAAAATGAACTTTGGATTCCTATAGCATGTCAAAAGTAACTTAACTAAATTTATTCAATTATTTTTATATTAATTGCATATAGATTAGGTGCATTTGACATAACTTTCTAATATTTTGAATATGGGTGTACACTACACAATTTATCATTATAAAGTTATAGAATTTATTTTTGCAAGTATTAGAAAGCCCAATTCAAAAGAAAACTTAATAATAAATCACAGTGAGTCCTAAAGGTAGTGGCAGCTCCAGCCTTGAGCGGTTTGAAATTTTCCTGACTGGTTTGGACTCCACTTGATACAGAAATAAATTTCCCTCCCTCTTCCACGCCACGCTGATCTCTATATTTCCCATTTGTTTAATGTTTACTTAGACATATCTAAAATTTTACGTATCTTTATACTGAAAATTAAACAGAAATGTCTATTTCTTTTTACAGTAATAGATCATACACTATTGGCTAAGGTTCTCAGTAACTGAAAACAGTATCAAATATAGCTGGTTTAAGCAGAAAGGGATTTATTAGAGAACATTAAGTACCATACAGAGTTTCTGGCAAAGCCAGAGACAAATTTGCATTATAGGCAGTCCAAAATAAAAGGAGCCAGGAGAAAGGCTCATCTACACCACAGACTATTCTAGCAGAAAACCTACTCCTGAGACTACACAATTGGGCAGCCAGAGCACTGGGACTCGACACCTGGTACTATACCAGAGCTGCCCCAGAAGAGCCAAATGTCCCAGCATCCCTTATTAGAGATCAGACCTTTCCACATACAGCTGTGTCTCAGCTTGTTCTTCCTTATCTCGTGTCAGCCCACGAGAACCTTGGCCACATCAGGCACCCAAGATTCACATGATCTTGGGAAATACAGTTTCTTCCTTCAGTCTCATAAGTGCACAGAGTCATGCTAAACACAAAAATTAGAATAGACCTTGAACAGCCAACCCTAAATATCTGCCTCAAATTCTGTTCAGTTCCTTGACAATTTTCTCTTTCTACTTAACAGCCTAATGTTTTTCTAAGTCAGTACACATGGAGCTATGTTATGGTTAATTTTAGGTGTCAACTTGGATAGGCTATAATACCCAGCTGTTTAATCAAACACTAAACAGGGTGTTGCTGTGAAGGTATTTTGTAGATGTGTTAACATCAACAATCAGTTGACTTTAAGTAAATGCAATTACTCTTGAATTTGTGGGTGGAGTTCATCCGATCAGTTGAAGACTTTAGACCAAAAATGACAAAACATCTATCATAACAAAGCTCAGATGCACAACACAATAAATGTTTATTTCTTAATGATGTAAAGCTGGCATGGGTGGGAGAGTCTTCCTCTGTATTGTAACTATGCCATCTGGGACACAGGCCCTCCAACGCCCACATAGCAGAGGAAGAGAAGGATGGGAGAAGTCACACCTCTCCCAACTGCATCCACATATCTTCCCTTTTGCTTATATTCATACACCAGAAATAGTCATGTGGTCTCAAGCTAATTGCAAGGTTGTTTGGGTTATGTAGACAAGCCCATGACTGTTTGAGAACACTAACAGATTCAGCCATAAAACCTTCTACTGCTGAAGGACATTTAATTAAACCATGTTAAATGCATGTTTCTTTAAAAAAAAGATATATTGTTGGGGTGCCTGGGTGGCTCAGTTGGTTAAGCTTCTGACTTCAGCTCAGGTCATGATCTCACGGTTCCTGGGTTCATGCCCTGTGTCAGGCTCTGTGCTGATAGCTCAGAGCCTGGAGCCTGCTTCAGATTGTGTGTCTCCTTCTCTCTCTGCCCCTCCCTCTCTCCCTCCCTCCCTCCCTCTCTCTCTCTCTCTCTCAAAGACAAATAAACATTTAAAAAAAATTTTTTTTAATATATTGTTAACAGGAAGGGATGAAGGGGAAAGAGGAGGGAGGTAGGAAAGAAAGAAAGGATACTCTTTATACGTTATACTTCTAATGGAATAATGGGACAAACTATATTCACATTTTAACTGGAACTTAAAAGTAATTACTGATAATATGTGACAGATTCACTCCTACCAACAGTAGGAAAGCACTTGTTTTTGCATGGCCTCATCATCACTAGATGTTACTAATATTTTTAAAGTTTTCCATTCTTTTTTTTAATACGAAGTTTATTGTCAAATTGGTTTCCATACAACACCCAGTGCTCATCCCAACAGGTTCCCTCCTCAATTCCCATCACCCACCCTCCTCTCCTTCCCACCTCCCATCAACCCTCAGTTTATTCTCAGTTTTTAAGAGTCTCTTATGTTTTGGCTCTCTCCCTCTCTAACTTTTTTTTCCCTTCCCCTCCCCCATGGTCTTCTGTTAAGTTTCTCAGGATCCACATAAGAGTGAAAACATATGGTATCTGTCTTTCTCTGTATGGCTTATTTCACTTAGCATCACACTCTCCAGTTCCATCCACATTGCTACAAAAGGCCATATTTCATTCTTTCTCATTGCCAAGTAGTATTCCATTGTATATATAAACCACAACTTCTTTATCCATTCATCAGTTGATGGACATTTAGGCTCTTTCCATAATTTGGCTATTGTTGAAAGTGCCGCTATAAACATTGGGGTACAAGTGCCCCTATGCATCAGCACTCCTGTATCCCTTGGATAAATTCCTAGCAGTGCTATTGCTGGGTTATTTTATTAAAAATAAAAATCTATTTTTAATGTCTTGAGGAACCTCCACACTGTTTTCCAGAATGGCTGCACCAGTTTGCATTTCCACCAACAGTGCAAGAGGGTTCCCATTTCTCCACATCCTCTCCAGCATCTATAGTCTCCTGATTTGTTCATTTTAGCCACTCTGACTGGCATGAGGTGATATTTCAGTGGGGTTTTGATTTGTATTTCCCTGATGAGGAGTGATGTTGAGCATTTTTTCATGTGCCTGTTGGCCATCTGGATGTCTTCTTTAGAAAAGTGTCTATTCATGTCTTCTGCTCATTTCTTCACTGGATTATTTGTTTTTCAGGTGTGGAGTTTGATGAGTTCTTTATAGATTTTGGATACTAGCCCTTTGTCTGATATAAATATCTTTTCCCATTCCGTTGGTTGCCTTTTAGTTTTGTTGGTTGTTTCCTTTGCAGTGCAGAAGCTTTTTATCTTCATGAGGTCCCAATAGTTCATTTTTGCTTTTAATTCCCTTGCCTTTGGGGATGTGTCAAGTAAGAAATTGCTGCGGCTGAGGTCAGAGAGGTTTTTTCCTGCTTTCTCCTCTAGGGTTTTGATGGTTTCCTGTCTCACATTCAGGTCCTTCATCCATTTTGAGTTTATTTTTGTGAATGGTTTAAGAAAGTGGTCTAGTTTCATCCTTCTGCATGTTGTTGTCCAATTCTCCCAGCACCATTTGTTAAAGAGACTGTCTTTTTTCCATTGGATGTCCTTTCCTGTTTTGTCAAAGATTAGTTGGCCATACATTTGTGGGTCTAGTTCTGGGGTTTCTATTCTATTCCATTGGTCTGTGTGTCTGTTTTTGTGCCAATACCATCCTATCTTAATGATTACAGCTTTGTAGTAGAGGCTAAAGTCTGGGATTGTGATGCCTCCCGCTTTGGTCTTCTTCTTCACTATTACTTTGGCTATTTGGGGCCTTTTGTGGTTCCATACAAATTTTAGGATTGCTTGTTCTAGCTTTGAGAAGAATGCTGGTGCAATTTGATTGGGATTGCATTGAATGTGTAGATAGCTTTGGGTAAAGTTTTCCATTCTGATAATATTTTCAAGTTATAAATTTTTCTATTAGGTTTAACATGTTTTCATTGTTTATTTTTTATATTTCCTCTTCTGTAATTGCCTGTACATACAATTTGCTCATTTCTTTATTTGACGGTATGATTGTTTCTTACTTTTAGAAAATAGCTTTACTTATTTTATAGAATTTGACCCCTTGTGTATTATTTTGTTGCAGATATGTTCTTGCTGTTATATACCTTTGTTTTGTTTGTTATCTCTTGCAATCTAGACTTTATTTTTATCTGCTCAAATCCATTATATTTTTCCTCTATGACATTCCTGTTTTATTTAGGAAATGCAATCAAAACCAAAGTTATAAAACCATAGTTCTTTACAGATAAATTCTATTTCATTTTTCTAATTAGTTTTTTCATTTATCTTAAATTTACTTTTGAATTATAGGAGTTAAATATCAACTTCGTTTTCTTCCAAATCAATGGTCAAATAGCTAAAAACTTTTACTGAGTAGCCGTTCTTTCCTCTACATAATGGAATAGAATCTCTAATGTATATTTAATTTCCATATAAACTTAAGCTTATTTTGGGCCCTCTGTTCAACTCTATTGCTTTGCTTGCTTATTCCTTTTCTTAATCCACACACTTATTTCAAATTTTTAAGATCTGGGATGAGACAAGTCCCCTTCTATTATGTGTAGTTTTCAATGTTTATTAGCAATGTTATACTTGATTCTTTTATATGGTTGTGAACATCTGTGTTTGTCTCTCCAGTCAAGAGACTGTGTTGCTTGCCTCTCTCTACTACCCTGTTCTATCTATATCTTAGAAGGCTGGCATCTATGGCCTGCTCTTTTTGAATCTCCTGCCTGCTGCCATTCAGGTTTGGTCAAGGAGAGGTATCCATAGGAGACTGAGGGACAGAGAAGGCATTTGTTGACTCAGCTCTTTCCTATCAGGACTACCAGTCCTCAGTGGCTTCCACCCAGTAGCCACACTTTTCATGGGGTGGTCCCCTTCTACAGCTAGAGTTGGAACTCTCTGGTCACCACTCCCTCCCCTTTCCCATTTGTTTAGGACTGATGATGGTAATGTGGGTCTAGGGCTTTACCATCTCCTGCAGATTCCACTTCACCCTACCAAAACCTTCGAAATCATCCCTTTATTAAACTTTCCTCAATTATTCCCTTTGAAATTTGGATGTGCCATCTACTTTCTGTCACAAAGTTAATGATATACAAAGGAATTGTGAATGGAACACAAGAGATACCACTGGGACTATTACTGGAACCATGTTAAATGCATACACTAATTTGGGAATGATTGATATGTTTGTCAGTAAATCTTCCCCATCAGAAATATCATCACTTTTCATTTCACTTGTCATTCAATAAATGTTTATCTTTAAATACATTTTTTAACATTCTTGTTCATATATTCCTATCAGGATTAGAAGGTTTTTAAATTTCCATTCTAACAGGTTTTTGTTAATACAAAGGAAAGTCACTAAACTGTATATTTATCCTGTATCCAGGGAACATACGATATACTCTTATTATTTATAATGATTTTTTTCTGACTCTGCAATTCTTTTGGTATACTTACAGATTGTATGAAAATCATGATAATTTTATTTCTTTTTTTATATTTTTATTCCTGAGAGAGAGAGAGAGAATATAAGCAGGGAGGGGCAGACAGAGAGGGAGACACAGAATCTGAAGCAGGCTCCAGGCTCTGAGCTGTCAGCACAGAGCCTGATGCAGAGCTCAAACTTGTGAACCATGAGATCATGACCTGAGCTAAAGTCGGACACTTAACCAACTGAGCCACCCAGGTGCCCCTTGATAATTTTATTTCTGGTTTTCAAGTAGAGATACAACTTACTTTATTTTTTTGTTATGTTGCATGAAACAGAAATACAAAATAAATTGAAAGTAATGATTTATAAGGACCATCCCTCTCTTTTATTTGATTTTAACATCAATGACTTTACTATTTCATCATTTATTAAGATTTTTCTTCTTTTTCTTCCTGGATAACAATTTTTACCATTTTTATTCTCAATTTATTTTTTCTTTACTTTAAATTCTTTCCCAGACTCTATTGCTATTGAGAAGCTCTTTTTTCCTGTAATTTAATATTACAAGTTGTATAGCTAGATCTTAGCTTTGGGACATTCTTACATCCCTGTAATAAACTATTTGGCCACAGTAATTATTATTATTATTTATTATTATTATTATTATTATTATTATTATTATTTTAAAACACTGCTGTGATTCCATTTGCCAAGATCACAATTGGGATATTTCTATCTACATTCACAAGTGACCTAAACTAAAATTTTGTACCACATCTTCAAATTTTTGTGTGAGGGGTTATGTTCACCTTATAAAATGAATTTTTCAAGATTTTTTTTTTCCATGCTCTGGGAAAGTCTGAATACATAGAAAATGGCTGTTTCTTGAAGGCTAATTAGAACCTAATTATAAAATCATCCAAGCCTTATACATTTCAGTGGTAAGTTGTTAGCAATATTTTACATACAACACAAAAATACATACAGCTATTGGTGTTTTCAAATACTTTATCTCTTCTTGAGTAAATATTTTATTTTATAGATTGCTAAAAATCATTTCTTCAGCTGCTTTTGCTTTCATTTAGTGTTCCATTCTACTCTTCATTTTGTCTTTTAATTCTTTAGTTTACTTTTCCCTTATAAATTTTATTATTTTATTTGCTTTCTTTTACTTTTCTCTTTCCTTAAGTAGAACACTTAAATATGCATGTTCTCTCTCTTTTGCTAAAAAATAAGCTTCTAGATTATGCATTTTTAAAATTTAAGCCATATCCCATAGATTTTGATAATTAGTGTTCTTATTCTTGTCAACTTCTAGATTATTTGTAATTTCACTTTGGTATCTCTCATGGATCTGGAAATAACTTTTAAAACATTCTTAATTTAAATTGAAGTTCTTTTAAGACTTGGCTAAAGTTTATTTTAGTTATCTCATTCTTGAGGTGTTATTCTTATATTTTTCTTATATCTTATAAATATAAAACAATTATATTTATATATTGTTTTACAGCCCAATAACGAGACTTTTAAAATAGCCACATTTGGGGATTTTTTTGGTCAGGTACATGATAATTTTGTAATTCTTACATGTTCTGTGTGAAATCCTTTCAACAGCTTTTTTTTCAATATAATCTATCAAATTCTGGAAGAGGGATATTAAAGTCTCACTGTCCTCCTTGAATATTCTGCCACTTGCCAAGTTCTTGTCTCTCAGTTCCAAATGTACCCTTCGTTGGCCTACTTGTAAAACTTTAGCTGGATGCTATGAACATTTTTCCTTTGACACCTCACACAGTGTTAATTAGCCTTTGTCAGCAGAGGGTGGTGGAGGAACACCGCAGGAGTAAGGAACATCTCTTTCTAGATCCAGTCAGCTTCCCTTTCTACCTCATGCAGGACCTTCTCACACCCCCCAACCCCTTACCACCAATCCCTCAACATTCCCCAACCCTCATCCCTGCCCCCACTGGCCAGCACTACTGGGTTCTATTTAAGTTTCACAGGCACCCTAGATAGCTTCTAAGCAGCTCAACTGCACCTCATAGGCCACCTCCTAGCAACGTGTGTTGCTATTCCAACAGGCAGTGCCTGCTTGCCAGCTGTAATCTGTATATCCTGATGAACTTCACCATCCAAGGGCTTTAATCACATCCATTCTAATGATCTCTAAATCTTAGGCTGGGGTAGAGGGTGAGGTGAGGGAGGCAGCTCTCCCACACTTGTTCCTTCCTTAGGTGCTCAGTCTCAGCCCTAGGGGTGGTGTCTGTTCCCTTTATCTGTTCTTGCATTGTTTAGAGCTCACTTTACTTCTTAGAAACTAATCTCCTGTTACTAGCACAACATTCTTTTATATTAAATTTTCCCTGTTCAAATTGCAATGTGATTATTATCTCCTGATTGAACCCTTTCTGATACATATACCAGGGAGTTTTGTAGCTTTTTAAAAATTCATTTATACGTGTCTGATACATTTGCTGCTTTATTTTTATGTGGCATTCCTTATTTTTTGATATCATTATGACCATCCCTTTTTCTTTGCACTTACTGTTTATGTCTTTGACTCCTTTTATTTACAACCCTTGGGCGTTTTTTTTTTAATTTCATTTACATATCTTATTAAAAGCAGACAGCTGCACTTTGTTTTTTAATTGGAGAATTCAACCTATTTACATTTACTGTGAAAGGTGATTTGTTCTCATTCCCATCTAATGTTAATTTCTTTTTTTTATACTCATTCTTATGCTTTTCTACTTCTGCTGAATTGAACAAGTTATATGTGGATGCCATGTTTATTTTGTTTTTTATTCCAGTTGCCCCTAACAATTTGGAAATTATTTATATTTTAAAAATATTTATTTATTTTTTAATAAATTATTTATTTTATAAATAAATTAATTATTTATAATTATTGATAAATTATAATATTTGGAAATAACATTATAATGTTTCTCTATCTGCTAGTTCACTAGCATGTACTTTAAACAGTCATATTAAAACCGGTATTTCTCTGTGATTTTATTAAAATTAATAGTACTTTTACCATTCCCCATAATGATGGGACCTTAAGAATATTTTACTCTCATTCATTCACACCATTTTCACATCCTAGATTTTCTGAACTACTCCAGAAATGTAATTCCATGTTATTTTTCACTTTTTCCTTCGAGTAGGCCTTTTCTCAGTATACTTATTCAACAGTGCCAAGACAATTTGCAATCACTTTATTCTCATCCACATAGTTTACTGGATTCATTGCTCACTGCTCATTCTTGTATTCTTTATTTTCCACTTGCTTTAGATCTCTATTCAAATTTACTATCATTTATGCTGCAGTACATCCTTGAGTAATTTTGAATAAGAATATGAGTAGAATACTTTGAGTTCCTACATATCCAAAGAAGTCCCTCTTTTGTCATATGAATGATAACTTTTCTGAGGTAGGATTTTAGACAACAGTGCTTGCTCTCAAAAGTTAATAAACATTATTCCACCGGCGTCTAGTGTGGCATGTAAGAAGTCAAAGTCAAACATTCTTTTTCCATTACATTCAAACTTTTTTTACCTGTCTGAAAATGTATATTTTTTCTCTTTCCACAAGAGGCCAGAAATTTCACAAAGATATGTCTAGATGTGTGTGGAGTTTTGGGGTTTTTTTTCATCACTTCTGCCTGACATTTAGTAAACTCTTTTGATCTTCAGATCAGGGAGTTGAAGATTATTGCTTTGATTATTGATTCCATTTCCATCTGCTTTTTTTCCTGGAATGCTGATCATTTGCATATTACTTCTGCTAGGAGTGTCATCCATATCACTTATATTTTCAGTCGTGATTTACATTTCTTAGTATTCCTCTTTTGTGTTGAAATACACTTCCTCCATTTAACCTTCTGATCACAAACTCGGGTTTCAGCAGTATTGACTCTGTTTTCCACTCTTAAGGATGCAATCTCCCCAGTCAGAGCCACCTGCTTCCACTTTTCAGCTCTGCCTTGTCCTGAGCTTTGTTTGCGTACTCCTGTTACAAAGTGAGAGTCTCTTCATCATGAGCTTCCACCCTACCTCTTCAGCAGTAGTGGGTTGTCAGGCAATGAAAGATATGGTGAGATTTTTCTCCACCAGAAGACAGGAGGTGACAGGGCTAAATCAAGTCCTCTCCACTGGGGCGGAGGCAGGAGGCTCTTCTAGTGGAGAGAACCATCACCTTTCAGCTATATGGAAAAGGAGAAATTCTACCGTGTCTGGACATTTTTCTCAGACAAGTAGTATCAGCAGGAAAAGTATTTCTTCTGGAGAATGCATGGTGTAGGAAGATAGGTCCGTTCTGTGTTAGTTCAACTGCTTCACCTAAGTCAGCTGTGAGGCAGAGAATCTCACTATGGGCTTTGCCACAGATGTAGAGTCACACTGAAATGACTAGGTCCTTGGTCATCTCAGCATTGACAACACGGGTGCCCTGAACTTGCATCTTCTCATTAGTGAATCTAAGCCTCACATGTCACATTTGGGATCTTTTCTGTCTTTTCCAGTTCTAGGCTAGCCTTAGCTTAGTAATTCAGTGCCCCAACAGAAGGGAAGTCGTGGTGATATATGCTCAGGACATTTCCCCATGTTGATGTTAATCTTTCTTGTTTGGGGAAAGGTTTCTTTCTGGCTACAAAGGAAATTATTCTCTGTACAAAATTCAAACATTTGAAAAAACACAATGCACTAAGAGAAAATTGCTATAATCTCATATCCCATTCCATTCCACTCCACCCCAGCCCCAAATCACCATGAACAATTGGGTATGATTTTTCTTCAGGTTCTCGGTGTATACACTAGTATGGTAAGTATACAATTCATAGTCAAAATGTTAAGCAAATTTTCTTCATTTTTATAATCCATTCATTCCTGGCTCTGAAATATCAGCTTACCTAATGTGAACATATTACTCAGATCAATTTCAGGATTTCTCACAATCCAATACAGTGATTTATTGATGGTTCAGGTTTATGAATCAGTTACATCCTAGCTTCATATTAATTTCCAGAATTTTCTCTACATCTGCCTATTCTCTGACTTGTCTATGGCCTCCTGCCCAATAGGGTTAGTAAGTGTATTAGGGTTCTCCAGCAAAACAGAACCAACTGGGAGAGAGAGAGAGAGAGAGAGAGAGAGAGAGAGAGAGAGAGAGAAGGATATTTATTATACGAATTGGCTCATGCAGTTATGGAGACAGAGAAGGTACATGATCTGTGAAAACTAGAGAACCTGAAAAACTGGTAGTGTAATTCAGTCCAAATCAGAAGGCCTAAGAATTGGGAGTCTGATGGTGGAAGCCCTAGTTTGCATCCAAAAGCCCAAGAAGCAGGAGGGCTGGTGTCTATGGGCAGGAGAAAATGGATGTATCACCTCCAGCAAGGAGAGTAAGTTTGCCTTTCATTCATCTTTCTGTTCTATTCAGGCCCTCAACAGACTGGATGATTGCCACCCGCACTGGGGAGGACCATCTGCTTTACTTAGTTCAGTAACTGATACATTACTCTCTTCCAGAAACACCTTCACAGACACACTCAGAAATAATGTTTTACCAGCTTTTTGGGCATCCTGTAGCCCCATCAAGTTGACACAAAAAATTAACCATCCCGATAAGAAAAAAGAGATCATGTTGAGACTTGGGTCATAGTTAGCACTCTGTAGATATGCCCCTCCAATCTGTGCCCATGCTTGCTAGAGCTTCCCCACGCTTTCAGCCCAGGCTGTTCCCAGAGTATGGCTTTATGGAGCTTTCCACCACCTGTGCTGACCATCTATGACCTGGGATGTCCTGTACCTCCCCACTACTGTGCGGTTGTAAATTTCCCCTCACCTTACATTTCTTCAAATATATGTAGGTCTCTTGGCCCTGCCCCTCCGCTACTTCTCCATTCCCTTTTGTGGGGTAGTAGGTTCTACTTATATAAATGGGTTAGAAAAAAGCTTAGGGCGGAAAGCCGCCACCACGGGGCGAAAACGCCCAAGGTTAGCTAGCGAGATATTGTAATGGGATCACAAGTAACTTGTTATATCACCTGCAGGAAATTACTTTCCATCTGACACCAATATCACAAATTCCACTTGCCCCCCCCCCCCCCCCCGACCCTTTGCTTCTTACACACACAAGTTAACGATTACAGTCTGATTGTTTTCTCCACATCCACGGGTAGAAGATGTTGTTTTCTTCGTGTTCACCACGTGGGTAATATCTTGTGAGCTCAATAAATACAACGACGAAGCGCCAGTACGAGCTCTTGACTCTTTCCGAATCTTAGGCCTTCTCGTATCCAGTTCTGTATCTGCCCTCTTGCTGGACAAGGGAGAATTCCAGACTCATAGTCTGCGACACCTTTGACTAGATTCCTTTTGGAAGCTAGAGGAAGTGTTCTCCTGTCTCTTACTTCTTTTATCTCCACAAGCCATCTGTCCATTTCTTCTCTTTCATACCTTTTGGTCTGGGGTACTTCAACTAACTTACCAGCCAAAGAATTAGATTTTATTAATCTTAGATCTTTAAGTCTTCTCAAGCAACAAGGGAAAACCTGATTTTCTTTCTTACCTTCCATTGTGTATATCGTGGGGGTGGGGTGGAGGGGGTGTTGGAAGGCAGAGAAAAGCAACCCACTTCATTTTATCCTAATTCTTCCTCCTTTTCCTGCCAAATTCAGCCAAGCTTTGCAAATATGTCTTTACTTTCACACTAGGAAAGAAGAACAAAACTAGCCATTGTCATAACAAATTATTGCTATCAAAGTATTGGTCTACCACAAATTAAAACCTTACATAGCAATAAAGTGTATCATCATTTTGTTGTTGAACACCCAGATGTGCTGGCTAATATCCCATGGATATTAGCTTTTCCTCCACTCACTTTAAACATCACATGGGACATACTTATACTGAAAATTTGTTCATCGTTTATCTGAAATTCAAGTTCACCTGGATGTCCGGTACTTGATCTGGCATCTCTACCTCAATCCCTTTCAAAAGGGCTAGTCAGCCTCCTGACCCGCCTGCCTTCTCAATAATCAGCACATTACTCCATAACCTAAAACGTCTCTGAATGCCAGACTTTCTTCCCTATGGCTCTGCCCTCCTTAGGATTCTCGTTCAGTAATTCACATTAGTTTGTTTGTTTTTCAGTACCTTTAAAGAAAATCTCTAAAATATGTAGTATCTGTGGTCTAGCTGAGTTCAGTGACCATTGACATGAATTGCCTACCATATCTGAAAACAAAAGTCCCCACGTCTGTTTCTGAATCTGTCCTCTACCGTGGTCCACAAGATAATGAAGGGTTTAGTTGCTACTCAGGTGATATCAGGAGATCTATATTTTACCTAAACAACCATCCTGGAAGCAATGTAAGGTTGTGGGCCCCACCCCAAGGCCATGTGCTGGCTATTAAGCCCTTTTCATTGAAGGGAAGTACCTCCTAGGACCTAGCCTGTGCGACAATCTCCAAAGGATGATTGCCTCTGGACTGCTTCCAGCACCTCAAGTGAGCACTGAAGCTTCAAAGAACTAGCATAGAACACAGTTTTGATGCCCAGAGTAATCAATAAAACTTCCCTCTCTCCTCCTCCTACAATGTTTCACTAACAGAATTTGGGGGCTCCTCTGTTTCCTGGCAAAGTACGATCTTTTCCAGTAAGGCTCTGACCTGCTCTAGCCAGACCTAAGTCTCCAAGCTCCACCTATATACTTTGTCAAATAGCTCCATCCAGAGTCCTGTTGATACATGATATGGTTAAAGTGGGCAGCCCCCCACCTTATATATCCTTCAACAAAGGTTAAGTATTCAGCTGCAGAAACAAAGGAACATGCTGTTATAAAGCCATGTTCAATTTCCAAAGCTGCACCCTGAAAACTTCTGTCTGATGCCTACAAACTGGTAACATTCCAGGGTTATGTTCTAACCACAGCTTATTTACAACGTGGAGATCATATTATACATACTATGTTGCATTTGATTTATTATCTCTGAAATTCCCTTGTGTAAGCATATATAGTACTGTCTTAGTCCTTTTAATATGTGTAGTGTTCAATTGCATTTATATGCCATGGCTTATTGGACATTATTTCAAAATTCGAAATTAACAGAGCTTTTCTTATTGTCTTAGGAGGGAAATAGCCTCACTGCATATATTTAACTTAATAGAGTAACCTAAGTGAGAGAGTTGGGCTTTTTTAGCCCCACTCTCCCCCCCAAATTAATATCTGGGTAGGTTTAAGTGTTGGCAGTCCAGAGGTGGCTTTGTCGACATTCATTCTAAAATTGCATCCTGGCCATATAGCAAATCTGCACTGGCTACATGGGTCTAGGAACTTGACAATTGCTCATTATTGTTTACCTTGTCCTCGTCATCCTCCTACACATTTCCCATGGCAGCTGCTCTAAGATGTTATGATCCCTTTTAAGCTTGCTTTCCCAGCTCTTCACCACAAATCCTAATATTGCTGTGTGCTCCACTGAGAAAATGGAAGTATTTGAGCAGAATCTTCCTTACCTACTGCAACCTCTGACTGACCTAAAACATTCTCCTCTTTTCTCCTAGCATTTCATGTCACACAAAGCTATTTCTCTTCTCCACCTGGACTCCAGGAAATGGTCAGATGTCATGTGAGTGCCCAAATAAGAATACATTTGGTACCCACGGGATTACACCAAATGAAAGTTTAACATGTGTGCCTGACCTCCGAATTATGAAATAGAAGGAAAGCGTGCATTGAAAGGAGAAAGGGGGTAAATGTGCAATATATTAATAATACAACAACGAAAATACTGAGCTTCGTGATACTGCAGACTGACAAAGTTACAGAACAATATTTTGAGTGAAAATTCAATCATTGCTCTCTCAATGTCTATTACTTCTTAACATTCCTGACAGTGTTATGTGATCTTAGCAGTAACTTTACAAGATGGAGAAAATAGGGGGACCTCACAAAGTGCAGAAAAACCCCAGCCTTCATTCTCAAGCCTGAGTCAGATTAATAAACATATAGATTTTATATTGAAGATTAAAATTGTTATAGGATTAAACAATAAGATTGTTGTAGTTAAAGGCACTAGATAGAAGGAGAAACAGGGAATCATAAACTTGAAGGAATAGTATTCGTTCTTCTCAAGGACATCGAAACACCTCTTTTATTTTTGCCAATGTACATTATTCCTTTCTATTATAAATCAGTTTTCTGGTATGATCATAATTGTTTCATATTCGTTTTGCCATTAGCCACTCACTAATGACTGTTAATCATTATTATCCTGTTAGAGAAAAAATATCTCCTTTTATAATTACTTGTTTCAACTTATTAAAGAGTATCTTTACTTTTAAATTAGGACATTTATGATGTAGAATATTTTTAAACAATATTGATTATCCAAATAAGGTATAGGTAAACATTTTGCAAGTTTTATTCAGACATTGAAAGATTGTACGTATTTTTAAGCATACAGACTAAGACAATCTTTACCTATTAAAGGACTGGATTTCACCGCAGTACTAGGTATTTAATGACTGGAAAGTTCCTTTTGAACAGGTTAAAGTATGAGTTATAAACAGTTTGAGCAAAGGGTATTCTTTATAAAAGTTTTAGGTTCATTCAATGACTACCTACACAAAGTCATTCATTCATGTCTTGAACAGTTCCTAAAGAAATCTTTTTTGCAAATGCTTAGGGAACCTGTATGAGGAGTCATTTGGACTTAGTGGTCAAGAAACAGAGCTTCGAAGTTAGGCAAACCTGGATTCTAATTTCAACCAGACCAATTGCGCACTTTATAACTTTCTATAGGTTATACAAAGTACTTAAGTTACTTCCCCACGCCTCAAGTTTCCTATCCATACACAGCAATGGGAATATCCACTTCATAGCTTTGCTGATGGGATTAAATGAGCACATGTAAACCATACAGTTTAGCATAGAATTCCTTCACAATAAACGGTAGTTACTAAGATTAGTATAATAGATTATTAAAGAGCTGTCATCTGCATATACCCGGTTTATATTTGCTCCACAAGTTTGTTTAAAATTAAAAGCATTTCCTGAGGGACTCCTGGGTGGCTCAGTCAGTCCAACAGCTTCAGCTCAGGTCGTGCCCTCAGGGCTTGTGAGTTCTAACCCCAAGTTCCTTCAGGCTCCGTGCTGACAGCTCACAGCCTAGAGCCTGCTTTGGATTCTTTGTCTCCCTCTCTGCCCCGCCCCTGCTCACACACTCTGGGTGTGTGTGTGTGTGTGTGTGTCTCAAATAAATCTTAAAATCTTTAGTAAATAAACATTAAAAAAATTTAAAGGCATTTTTTGAAAGATTAAACATGCTGAAATTTGCTACATTTGCTAAATGTATATTTTAACCCAGTCTCACTTGGATAATGCAAATATAAAGTTCATTCATTTTTTAAATTTTGCATTGTTATGGAAAAAAATATTGCACTACAGAAGCAGAGAGTTCAGAAGGCTCAGAAGTTAGTGAGAGACGTAGGGAGCTGATGAGAAGAGTAGCAGCTCAGAATAGTTCCAGCCATGGCCATACTGAGGGCACATTCATTTGGAGGCAATTATGTTTCCTCTCATTTTGTTGTACTTTTTCACGCTGCCATCCCCGGAAGTGTAAAGAGCTAATAAGGTTTTTTAAATGGCTGGTGCTGGTATGTCGTCAAATATTTAGGGGCCAAGGGTCTTTAATCACCTAAGTGCTTTTCAATGAATACCGATGTGACAAAGGTTCATATTTAATTGATTCCAAAGTGACTTTATGCTAAGTAATGGTTTGCTAAAGAATTTGAAAGTGTAGCTACTCCCAATTAAAAAGTATCCATCTTCTTCTGTGTCAGAGTTGTTACCAGACATGTCACCAGGTCACGGAGACTCTGCGGACACACGTTGTAAATATAAGCACGTCTGTGTGCACTTGTGCAGCCGTGGAAGGAAATTATTTCAAATTTGTCTTATAAATAGAAGTGAATTTCCCTTGAAGGTCTCTTAAGACACAGCTCATGGAACTGATCAAAATACAACATTTTGAGAACTGAATACACATACACCAGAGTAATCTCAGTTAGCCAATTACCAGTGCTGGAAATAGGTGTTTTGTTGCAGCAAAACGAACCCCAACAAGTCTTGTGTAGATCTCTAATTTTGCTAGAGGGCACATCTATATTTCAGATATTCATAAGTATTTCTTCTACCATTAGAACTTCTTTATTATTCCAAAAGCTAATGTAAACCTAAGAAGCTCAGTGAGCATTAATGTATAAAATTACCATCCTCTCACATGGACTTATCACTGCCATCATTATTCTAACTAGAAGCATGCTAGAACAGTTTGAAAGCCGAAAGAGAATAATCAGTGATTTAAATCACCGGTCTTATTACCTATTAACAGAAACCACCAACAGAAGTTGATTTTTAGGAGAATCAGAACAGCTGGAAAGAAAGATAAGGGGGAAGAAACTTGTGTTGAAATCCTATTTTCACTGAGCCCTTCTGTGAAGTTTAATGAGAAGGATGCTGTACCCTGTAAAGGCATTTTAATTTCACTTTCATAAGGGTGGAAGAAAGCATTTACGATGCCATTTTTTTAACAAACACTGTATTTATGATAAATATTAAATTCAGCCAGTGTTGCCAAGAAATCATTCACACAGGTGATGCATTGCTGTTGTGTTAATCAAAGTTAAGACATTTTAATTGTCTTGGCTAATAATGGATTTAAATTATCTTGAATCACATACCTATTGCATATTTCCCAGCTAATAATTGCTTTGATAATTACAGTATAGAAAGTTTCTCTCCTCATATCCCCACACACATGTAAACAAAACACAGACGTAAGAATATAAACATACACACCAAAGCACACTATAGCTAAAAAGTTTGGTTTTGCTGTTTACGGAGGAATCCAGTAGCTTTTGAAATGAATTCTCGTTAAGAAGACACGTATTTAAACTACCCAACTGGCAATCCTATTGTGAGCACTGACTATCAAGAAAGTGGTCACCTTGTTTAGTCTGCTTAAAATTTCTAACTATTAAGGGAAAAAACTAGGTAAGTGAGATTTGGCTAGTTGACACTGATAAAATCTGTATCTTTGTTGTTGCTTTCTAAAGTTCATTTACTTATTTTGAGAGCGAGCACAAGCCGGGGAGGGGCAGAGAACAGGGAAAGAGAATCCCAAGCAGGCTCCGCACTGCCAGTGTAGAGCCCAATGTGGGTCTGGATCCCAGGAAGTGTGAGATCATGACCTGAGCTGAAATCAAGAGTCAGACACTTAACCAACTGAACCACCCAGGTGCCCCAAGAAAAATGTTTTTATTTCGTTCGATGTAATAATATATGAATTTCATAGACTTAAAACATACTTGACAATATTTTTAGCACTGCAGAAGGTACTAAAGTTCCCAGCCCTTAACAGCCTCCTACCTGTTGAGGGAGGAAAAAAACAAAAATTAATGCAATATTTGAAGCACAATAAAAACTGTAATATTCAGGTACCAAAATGATTGCAAATGTCTCACAACTGGAAACAAGAAAGGTCACCATTGGGTAAAATTGAGTATTTAAAAGTCTGTAAGAAGAAAGCTGTGTTCAAATAGTTCCTTGACTATTCAGGATTAGAAAGTCATAAAGGATGACCTACTTCCTTCCCTCAAAAATTTTAGAATATCTTTCATTTCCCCATAAATGTATATTCACAATATTAGCATAAACCTGAATCGATATACCCTTGCCATTTGAAAAAGATATACTGGAGGACTTTCAATCCTTGATTCACAAATGCTGCACTATCCTAAGAATTTCCCCATAAAATAAAGTAAAATTGATTATTTTAAGTTGCCCTTTCTGACTCTTAATGAGATTTACTATATAGAGAAGAAAACTCTGGGAGATACTACTGGGTGTAGAAGAGGGACTAGATCCTTAGCTCAAAGAGAATGAGACCATTCACACAGTGACCTCAGTGACATCTCAACTGGCCTTTGGGAGTGCTTGAGAATTCAGGAAATCTCTAAGTCCTGAGAGTTTACTGAATAACCCCAAGTGAGGAGCCTTCTGGGCACACCTGAATCATCTTTAGAGCTTTTTAAAAAGAAATGCAGGGGCGCCTGGGTGGCGCAGTCGGTTAAGCGTCCGACTTCAGCCAGGTCACGATCTCGCGGTCCGTGAGTTCGAGCCCCGCGTCAGGCTCTGGGCTGATGGCTCGGAGCCTGGAGCCTGTTTCCGATTTTGTGTCTCCCTCTCTCTCTGCCCCTCCCCAGTTCATGCTCTGTCTCTCTCTGTCCCAAAAATAAATAAAAAACGTTGAAAAAAAAATTAAAAAAAAAAAAAAAAAAAGAAATGCAGGGGCACCTGGGGGGCTTAGTGGGTTAAGCACCTGCCTTTAGCTCAGGTCATGATCTCATGGTTCTTGAGTCTGACCCCCACATCAGGCTCTGTGCTGACAACTCCAAGCCTGAAGCCTGCTTTGAATTCTGTGTCTCTCCCTCTCTCTCTCTCTGCCCCTCCCCTCACTTCTCTCTCTCTCTCTCTGAAGAAATCAAGAAACATGATAAATAAATAATAAATAAAATGACAAATGCTTTTACTCCCTTCTGGACATTTTGGGGAAGACCAAGGCATCTGCACTTTTTTTAAATTTCTTATAGGATTCTGATGTTCACTTACTGGAACCACCTACTATAAAAAGTTACCTGAGCAAAGTGTTTCAGTAAGTCATATTAAAAACATGTGAGTAATTAACTCCACTCTGACATATCAGAATTTCATCCCATAAATATTTCTGAAATATGAAAAACTTCTTAACGTAATAGTTACTTGGTTATCAAAATAAGGACAGTAAAATATCAAATGCTTATCAAAGAAAATGCCTGTGAATAAAATTCCAGAAACTTCAGAATTATGAGGTCTTTTGTGAAAAACATGATTTCAGTCTTTAAGAACTACTTAGGGTATACTCTAATGCAGTGTTGTAGAAATTGTACTTTAGAGAGATAATGCAGCTTTATATTTCCATTTATTCATCATCTGTAATCATATAATGAACAAAATTTGCTCACAGAAGAGACTTCCAAAAGAATAAAATAACTTGGGGGAAATTGTAAGTTTATCCCTTTATGCTAACCTCTTTTAAAGAACCAAATTGTTTCTCCTTATATAATATTATTGAAGTTGACCTGTTATGCCCAACTCCTGCCAATCTTAATGACACTCCTATTTCCTCTGTGCTTACGTTTACAGAGGAATGCTCTGTACAGTCGCTTTATAAAAACCATTCTCCTGATTCTCTGAAAAATGAAAACTCTTTCATTGGAAAATACTAGTGCAAGAAATTTCTCAAAAAGCTACACAATTTTAATCAAAAGTAAAATATACACTTGGAAGGAAACATTGACTATTTAAATATGTCAATTCTTCACATATTAATGAATGGCATTAATAAAATTCAAAAATATCTCATGAACATTTTTTTATTAAATTGGTATATTAGTTCCCTATGGCTGCTGTAATTAATTACCACAAACTTGTTGGTTTAAAAGAACATATATTGATTCTTACACAGTTGGAGAGGTAGAAGTACAAAATCTGTTTCACTGGGCTGAACTCAAGGTGTTGGCAAGACCTTGTCCCTTGAGAGGATCTAGGGAAGAGTTGCTGTTTCCAGCTTCCAGAGCTGTGTTCCTTGCGTTCCGTGGCTCATGGCCCCTTGCTTTATCTTCAAAGCCAGGAGCATAAATCTTCAAATTTTTCTCTGCTCCAGCATCATGGCTTTCTTCTCTATAGTCAAATCTCCCTCTGCCTCCCTGTTAAGCTCCTGTGACGACCTCTAGAGCTTGCCTAGATAATCCAGAAGGACCCTTCTCCAGGCCCTTGATTTAATTATAACTGCAAAGACCCTTTTTCTGTATAAGGTAGCATTCACTGATTACAAGGATTAGGGCCTGGATATCTTTGAGGGACGTTATCCAGCTAACCAGAGTGGACAAGATGGCTCTTTATCTGCAAGAATGAACAAGTAATAACAGGTGAAAATTTTTTGAGAAAGGAAAGTTGAGAGGGGAAAATCGTCCTACTAGATATTTAAGAATGATTGAAACCTAAAGTAGTTATAGAAAAAAAGGCACCAGTGTTAAGTTTCCACCTGGCCATCCTGTATACATGATGCGAACAGGATGTGTGGTAAAACATCGTAAACCAAGGAGGAGGAAATAGATTTTTTGGAAAATACAGAGTTATTTTCTATTTTTAAGAAAAGACAAATTAGAATATATCCTATGATACCATACCTCAGGATATATTTTAGAAGACCTAGAGAGTTTAATCACAAGTGGCAAAAAAGTAAAATATGTCCAAGAAAAATGATATTTAACTGATTCAGTCATTTGTAAGGACCTTCTAAATACATAGGAAGTGAAAAGACCATAAAAAGTCCAGTCAGTTTGACTGTATGGAAATTCCAAAGGCCTATCCATCAAAAATATAAACAAATTTAGGGATGCCTAGGTGGTTTAGTAGGTTAAGCATCTGACTCTTTTTTTGGGCTCAGGTCATGATCTCACAGTTTGTGAGTTCAAACTCCACATCAGGCTCTGCATTGACAGTTCAGAGACTTCTTGGGATTCTCTCTCTCTCTCTCTCTCTCTCTGCCCCTCCCTCACTAATTCTGTGTCTCTGTCTCGCTCTCCGCTCTTCTCTCTCGCTGTCGCTCTCACTCTTCTCTCTCACTGACTCTCTTCTGTCTCTTTCTCTCTCTCTCTGTCTCTCAAAAAACAAACTTAAAAAAAAGTTAAAATATAGACGAATGTAAAAATCAAGCAATTGGAAAAATCTGCAATAATGTTGTGGACAACTGGCCAATATTAATATAAAATTGACTTTATAAACGTAAAACCAAAATAAGAAAGTGAGCAAAAGCCCACTGATAGAAGAAATACAAATATCTAATAAACATACAAATATGATTACTTCTGATTAAGCAAGTTAATGCAAGTTAAATAAGAAATGTTACTTGTTGCAGGGGTGCCTGGGTAGTTCAGTTGGTTAAGCGTCTGACATCGGCTCAGGTCATGATCTCACGGTTTGTGAGTTCGAGCCCTGTGTAGGGCTCTGTGCTCACAGCTTAGAGCCTGGAGCCTGCTTCAGATTCTGTATCTCTCTCAATCTGCCCCTCCCTGGCGTGTGCTCGCTCTCTCTCTCTCTCAAAAATAAATAAACATTAAAAAAAATTTTTAAGAAATGTTATTTGTTGCCTATAAAATGGCATTATTGATGAAGAATAAAGTTCGTTGTTCTTCACTGTATGTAAGATAGGTATTTTCAAACACTGTCACAAGAATATACGTTATTATAATTTCTCCAGAAAGAAATGTGGCAATAGGTAGCCAGTCTTTAATCCTGTAAGTCCACCTTCCCATAGTGCATCCTAAAAAAATAATCAAAGATGTAAATGGAGACATCTGTACAAACATATTCATAGCAATGCTTCTTAAAATAGGTTTTAAAACATGAAGATATGTAGTAAGAGTTAAATAAGTAGTTAAATAAATGATCCATGTGACCAAATAATATACAAACATTAAAAGCTAGGTCATAACCACATTTTTAATGACCTGAAAAATGTCCACAGTAAAATGGTAGCTTATTAAAGCAAAATTCTAAATGGATATATATATATATATATATATATATATATATATATATATATTCAAACACAGATGCACACTACATACAGTTCTCAGAATATTTCTGGGCAAATCTTATGTGGACAAGCGAATGGCATTCAATAAATAATAAAATTTAATGACAAAGTGCAAGATTAGCTGTGAAGGAGCAGAGAGACCAGCAATAGGAGATAGCTGGGGGTGAAGGTAGTCTCCTTAGATAGGGCAGTCATGAAAGGACTCTGTGAGGTGGTGACTTTGAACCTGAGACTAGAAGGAAGGAAGGAAGGAAGGACCCAGAAAGGAGCCTATTTGACAATATCCTGGGCAGAAGGACCAGTGTCTAGAAAGGCTCTGTGGAGGGAAAAGCGCTTAGTAGGTTCAAAGCTTTGAAAAGAGACTAATGGGGTCGGGAGGTAGGGGGTAAGTGGCCCAGTGGCTTGAGATGTGGTTGATAGAGAGAAGTGTTCAGGTGGCATAGCCATTGAGGTCACTGTGGTATTCTACCTAATATTAATATCTCCACGTTATTTATGTAATAAGCCATTGTAAAGATTCATATTCTTCACCTAAAATCAAGATTGGGCAATACTCTCAATGTTAAACAAAAATCTCATTTAATTTTTATTATTTCCCCTTTCATGAGTGAAGAAACCAGGGCTCTGGCAGTACCAGTAGGTAGTAGTGTGTGGCAGAGTGGGATCGGAACAGGGGCCATGACAACCCCAAGCCTGTGTGTTAGCCATTCTTTTATACTGCTTTTCCGGAACATTACTCATTAACACATAGATATTGCGAATTTGTGGAAAAAAGGATAAATACTAAACTTGAGTTGTAAGATGACTGAGTACTAGGGATGTGATGTACGACATGATGACTACAGTCAGCTCTGCATGTGATAAGACAGTTGTTAAGAGATTGACTCCTGAGTCCCCATCCCAAGGAGATATTTTTTTTCTTTTTTCTTTCCTTCTTGTTGTATCTGTATGGGAAGGTGAACGCTGGTTGAACCTATCGTGGTGATTATTTCAGAATAGATGTAAATTGAACCCCCGTGCTACAGGCCTTCACCTTACATAGTGATATATGTTAGTATTCCTCCATAAAAATGGAAAACAATAAAACAAAAACACTGAAAAAGGTGAGGGTAGGGATGAGTACTGGTCTTCACACAGCCATTTACTAATTATGTAATCTTAAACTACGTATCTCTGCACCTCACTTTTCTTGTCTCTAAAATAGGACTGATCACACAGTCCTTTCTACTGCACAAACTATTATCAGGCAATATATGCAGTTGTTCTTTGCAAGTCGTGTATGTAGGACACCATGATATACCTCTGAAAGCAACTAAATCTACTCAGCATCTGGTCACTATACAAGAAAGCTCATAGATGAAACAGCAGGCATGAAATAATATAAAAATTCAAGAAGTAAGTTTACAATAATAATTCTAAAGATGTGCTTCAAAGTACAGAGCGCCATTAAATCAATTGTAACATTTCTGTTATTACCACATTATATGACCATAATGAACATAATAAATACCTGGCATTTACAGAGTTTCTTTCATCTAAATATTCCCATAGAGCTCAATCAACTTTATGTGCAAATTGATTATGAGCCATATACAGGTGATACAGAGCAGGCAGCATAAATCACACTAACAACAATGCAGATCTCTCTCCTTTACACCAATTCCTTTTATCCAAGCTTACTAACTGGTGCAAGAACAAGAGTCAAATATTTTTTCAAGTAAGGAAAATGGAAGGTAATTCTAAGAAGCCTCTCATCAATGGCCTGGTCTAGCAAAAGGACTTGGAAAATAGAGTGAGCCATTTGATAATACAGTTATCCTCATTTGCATTTTATGCTTAAGGCAGGGATATACTTTTAGAAGAGAGGTGAGCTTTATAAATCCTCTGTATGTGAGAGAAAACATGGTAACTCTCTTCATGGCTGGTTATGACAATGCCGGTCTTTGTCTCCTGGCACTTTCCCAGACTAGGAGAATCAGATGCCCATACTCTCATGCATTCGTGGTTTTATCTTCCAAAGGGCAGTGTCCAGTTCTCACCTCTTAATCTCCATAAAACAGTACATAAACCCCAGGAGCGATCAATAGCTGCTTAATGATATTAGCAGTTGGCAAATATGCAGGCACTGTCCAATACCACAGCCACTGGCCACATGTGGCTGCTGAGCACTTGAATACGGCTTTGTGATTCAGAGCCTGAATTGTTTATTGCATTTTAGTTAACATAAATTTAAACTTTAAAACTCTCCAAAATGTAATTGGGTTTGAAACAACCTGGGTACGTGAATCTACTTTCTCAGCAGTGAATTAAATGAAATCTCCGTAGAGGTCAAATATTTCTGATAAAAATTTAGCATCCAAGTTGAGATGTGATGACAGCAATTGATACACACAAGATCCGAAAGACTTTGTAGGAAAAATAATGTGAATTATCTCATTCGTAACTTTTATACTGATTAAGAGCTGAATTGATAATGTTTTAGATACCTTGGGCTAAATAAAACCTATTAAGTCTTCTTTCTTTTTTATTATGGATATTAAAAAAATTTTTAAGTACTTACAAGATCCACCTTATATTTCTATTGGACAACTGTTTCAACATTTGAATTTCTGCTTCCACCTTTTTTGCACTTCCTCTTGATGGCAGCAGTCACTGAAATAACTCAAGGAGCTCTTGACCCAGCTGAAGAAGTACAACATAGATTTCTAATGTTGATTTGAATTGTGGAATGCAGTCCTTCCATCTTTTCCTTGCTGTCCCATTCTGACTGTAACTGAGCCCATCCTTCAGACATCCAGCCCTTTACCTTCTTCCATTTTTTTGGCCCTTCCTGGCCACCATCCATTCCTTCAGCTCTCCTGACTAGCATTTTCCACCCCTAAGCTCTTGCTCATGAGTCCCAGTAACCCACCCAGTAATCCACCCACTTAACTGAATGCCCCACAGGAACAGTTGAAACCTTTTTAGTTCTTTCCAGCCTCTTAAACTTTTACCCACATCAAAAGTTTTAGAGAAATTTAAGGTCAATGGATCTCTCAGCTCCCTTCCTTTCAGCCTCAAAGATTTTCTGAATCATCCCTTTCTGCCTCTTCTCCCTGTTTGTTCTGCCTCCTTCCAATCCAGTGACTCTCTTTACTCGTATTTGGGACTGAATCTCTTTCCCCAACCTACGTCACCTCAGCCTCTCATACCTTCCTCTCTGCCCATCTGCTGATCACCTTTCCCCACCTCTTCAGATAGAGAAGTTTTAGTAACTCCTGGACTCTGAGAGCAGGGAGAGTTAAGCAGTAGGCTCTTCTGGCTTCTGTGAGGCAAATCCCCTCTCTAGGCTTCCAGGAGAGTCACATATCCCCATTCTCTCATTCAAGGCTGACTCTGTTCAGTCACATTGACTAGTAAATTAGTGAGCCACCTGGTTTCACAATGACATGATTTCTAATTTAGTATGGATTTTGACCAAAATCAGAATGAGGTGACAAGACTGTAATACCTGGATAATGTCAGAACACCAGCTTGGAGTCATGTGCTTTTGCTGAACTCCAAACATCTCCCTCCTTTGTTCTCTTTACTCTCTCCAGGCTCCTGCTGGAACTATATCAGGCCACACTTCCTGTCATTATCATGTCATCATAGTATGGGGAGTGGCTAGTGCCCAGGCTCACTTGTTGAGCCCCTCCTTGGTCTTGCCTTGAAGATAACCCTGTTGCTAGTTGGTTTCCCTCCAAGTGTGTGCACACCATATGTGACCCAAACTGCTGTGATCAAAACTACTTAGGGAGCCTAATATCCTTTTCCGGCAGAGCTCTCTGATGCCCGTTGATGTTAAATCAGCCTATCTGTTTTCCGCCATTCTTATCCTTTGGGTCTGTTTTTTGCCAGAGGTCTAGTTTCATTGGCTTATATTGGCTTCTTTCTACAGCATGATTATTATTAATTTAATGGGTAGTTCATTCTCTGTAATGATTCTTTCATTCCTTCACCTACAAGTGAGTCTGCAGTTGTTTTCTTTCATCAAAATGTTGAGCAAAGCGCTAAGCTCCTATTGTGCCCTTGGTGGATATGTGTGGGCTGAATGAGTAAAATGACAAAACAGAAAAGAAGAATACAGACAAAATGTATTCCAAGAATCGGCCCCTTCCTTCTTCCTCCTCAAGCTCCTGTCCCATTTTCTCCCTTTCGTTAACTCCTTGGCCTCATGCAATCTGAGTTCCACCCTCTATGTCCTCTAGGGAAGTTATTTTTCTAGATCATTCGTATCTGCCTGATTTGCAATTTCAAGTCTTCACATTCTTTTTCTACTCATTCTGTCTGCTGTTCATAACTCTCTCGACCTCCTTGGTAGAGCATTCTCCTAGTGTCATCATTGGACTTAGTCTTTTTCTCCAGCCAGACTCTCTATAAGTATCTGTAAAGGTTCTAGTCTCTTTCTTTGCCTTTCTTTCCCCATGACTTAATTGCCACTGTAGTAATGATTCCCAAACATGCTCCTCACTCCTGAGGCATCTTTAATTACCCATGGGACATCATTTCATAGATGACTTATAGGTGTTTGAAATTTTAATATGTGTACCACCAAACACGCCATCTTCTTCCACTAGTTATTCTACTCCTCTCTACCCCATATTTCCTCTGTTACATTCTGTATCTCAATAAATAGAATCACCATCCCCCAGTATGTCAAGCTTAAAACTTTGGAGACATCTTCAAGAACTTTACCTTTGTATTAAAGATACACTCCCATGCAAGTGATATCAAATCCTGTCCATTGGCTCCTGGGGTATCTCTCACCCCCCAGTCCTTCAATCTGGTCTCCTTGCCATTGTCCTGGGTCTAGTAGTCATTGGTTTGTCAGTAGCATTCCAGTGGTTTCCTGAATACTCTCTTCCTCTGTCTTGTCACCAAAAGTTAGCTCCAAACCCGAAGCTGATAGTATCAATCATCTCCCTTCTGAAAACATTAAATGGCCCTCGACTGAGCATAAAATAAAATCAATTATCCTGTGTGAACTGGCTGTAGCCAACTTTCCATGTTACGTCTCCTATGCCACTCCCCTTGTAACTGGTGCTGTGGTCACACATGTGATTCGCTGCATCACAAACATTTCCTACAGTTTCCTGACTCTGCCTTTCCCGTGTTGTCCCCCAAGCCTTCAATACTCTGACCTCATTTCCCCCTATGGAATTTCTCCACCGTCTTTAGGCAATGCTTCTTCTATCAGGTCTGCTAGGGATTCCCTTCAGACAAAACTAATCTCTCCCTCCTCTATTTATTATTGCACTTTCTACTTCCACTCAAATCCTTGCCATGGGCTGCAGTGTTTCTTTGTGGTGGTGTCTCCACTAAACTGTGAGTTTCCAGATGCAAAACCATGTCTCACTCAATTTCATTTCCCTCCTACTCCTCAGAGTAAGTAGATACACAGTAAACATTTGCTGTGTTGTTGAAATAGAAGAAACTAGATTATAACCAAAGGCAACCTTTCCTTAGAAATTGTAAAATTCTCAGAAGAGCTCTAGTATTTGCCAGACTGGCCAGGGCAGGGAATTAAAGTCCTTCTTTAAAGCTAAACAGATACTCCAGAGTCCTGAGTATGGCATAGCTCTTAGATATTAGAATTGCTTTCTATTGAAGAAACCTATTTAGTTTTTCCTTTACTCCTCTCCCACTCTTAATCTTCTAAGTAAAAAATGAAATTGTACAAACTTTCCAAAAGTCAGATTAAAACATGAAAGTCGGTGTGTGTCCTACAGCTGAACTCCAAGGGGTTGTCCTTCAGATAACATCACAGCTTCTTTTCTGTTTTGTCCTTTTACATCCTCATTCAGCCCACACATATCTACCAAGGGCACAATAGGAGCTTAGCACTTTGCTCAACATTTTGATGATTGAAAGAAAACAACTGCAGACTCGGGTGAGAGTTACTAAGAAAGCTTCCATGGAACTGAGCCTTGGAAGGGGGCTCTCCCCTGGGCTGATACATGGTAGGTAAATAGAGAAAATGGAAAGAGCTTTCCAAGTTGGAAGAAGGAAAGAGAAACAATAAGCAAAGACATGCAAACAGTTGTAACGTGTATACTATTGAGGGAGGCAGACAATATGATGAGCAGTCTGACGAGAAAAGATGGTCTGTGCTAGAATCATCATTTTCAAATGTATTAGTCACTGACTCCTTTCAATCAGATCAGATGAAGGAGTACAATATGTAAAACAAAAGCACTTTAATCAAAGGTCAGGAGTGAAAGACTGGAGGCCTGCCTGCTGAGGTATGCCTGCCCCTTCCCATTTCCTTCTCTGCATCTCCTCTCAGCTAATTTGGAAAACCACCAGCCAGGTGAACAACAGGAAATAAGGAATAAGCAGGATGGGGCCCAAATCATGGAGCGCTGTGTTACCTGTCCCCAGTGCATACTCCTCATTGAGGCTCCCTTAACACAGGGCGCTAGCCCACTGCTCATGCAGGGCCTTCATAATTTGTAAGCCAAAGAAATTGTTTTTATGTCCATGTGGCTAGTTCCATGGTTTGCACATAGCTGGCACCCAAAATTATTTTAGAAATTTTGAAGTGAACAGGCAAATGGATAGCTGAATAAAGGCCAGCCTCCACTGAAATAAACAGTGTCTCTCCAAAGTCTTTGTTGCAGCGCCTGTGTGGCTTAGTTGGTTGAGTATCCGACTTCAGCTCCAGTCATGATCTCAAGGTTTGTGAATTTGAGCCCCATGTCGGGCTCATTGTTTTCAGTACAGAACCTGCTTCAGATCCTCTGGCCTCTCTCCCTTTACCCCTCCCCAGCTCATACTGTCTCTCTCAAAAATAAATTAAAAAAAAATTAAAAAGTCTTTGTCAATAATTCTCTGTACTGTAGTTTATCCCCACCCACTTCCAGCCTGGAATTAAGCTATGAATGTGAGTGCTCAGCCTAAGCCAGCCTGAGCACAGGACTTCATTGAGACTCTACCTCTATCAGAGTTAAGGATGCATGTCCAAAGACTTTATGAGTCCTGGGGGACAAAAAAAAAAAAAAAAAAATCCCAGGCACACTTCTTTCTCATTGCCTTAATTAATAATTCACCAGCTTCCTCAAGGGGCAGAGACCGCACAGGCTACTTTACAGCTCTCTGAGGAAATGGCAGATCCTTTACTTAGAGTGAGAGAAATACTCTAAAGGCACAATGTGGTTAGAGGTTTAGCCATTTCTCAGCACATGCAAATAACCTTAGTGTGTGGAAGAGACATCTGGGAATGGACTTGAAAGAATGGCAACTGGCTGTTTTTTATTAGTTCCTTGTAACCTGTTGGGCCGTAGCATACATACACTTGTGTTCTTTATCTTGGGGGTAATACAAGGAGAGAGGCGTCATGATTAAGGGAGAATTGCACATGAACAGGCTGATTAAAAACCATACATTCTGTATTTCATCCAAATAGAAAAACTAAGGGGAAAAACATAAAACCTCCTGGACTTATAGGGGAAATGAGAGCAGTAGTTTGATTTTTTTAATGAAGATATTAAATAAAATTTGAAAAACTACCATGATTTTTCAGATCCCCAAAATTTCCCCTAGGTAGCCTTTACCTCCCTAAATGCTCCTTAAGTGTGAGAAGAAAAAGAACGCACTGTGCATCAGAAATGATAGTTTTCTTTTCCTTCCCTCTTTTTCTCTTGCCTTACATCCAATTCCCAACTAGATTTTTCTGACTATATAGCTCCTAGGCCCCTAAGTTTCACTTCCTGACTGATAAATCTCATTATCGGCTAGCACAAAGCATTTGTTTAACACATTTTTGCCAGGCATCTACTTAGTGCAACACCATGTGTTAGTTGCTAAGGATGTACTGATTTAAAATAAATAACTAAATAAGCAAAAGTGCAAATCCCTCCTCTAATTCAGAATCGAGCGTGAGAGACAGACATCAATCGAATAATCATAAAAACACATGTAATGTTAGAACTTTCACATGAGATATATGGTATTTTGCAAGGATAATAGAACTCATCTCTGTGGTGAGCTCAGGGGAACATTCCCTGAGATGTGACAACCGTTCTTAGAGTAGATGGGATGAGTAAGAATAAACCAGGCAAAGGGAGTTGGGGAAAATGGATGGTGGTAGGGATGAATATAATACTTAGCAAAATGGAACATCACCGCCAGTGCTTTCACGGCTCTCAGTAGGACTAGTGCGGTTAGCGCAGAGAGTGTAGGGGCATGGTTCCAGATGCAACTGAAGAAGTAAGAGAACAGCCGCATGGAACACTTTGGCCATAACAAAAAATTTGGTCCTATCTTAAGCACAATGCAAACCTATTGGGAAGTTTTGGGGAAGTTTTGGAGATGTTACATGATTAGATTTTTTTTGAAAAGACTGCTGTGGTTGCATCATTTAGGAGGTTGAGAGGCTGGGGTGCATGTGTGGCTCAATCAGTTAAGCAGCTGACTTCAGCTCAGGTCATGATCTCATAATTCCTGGGTTCAAGCCCCTCATAGGGCTTTCTGCTGTCAGCACAGAGCCTGCTTCAGACCCTCTGTCCCCCTCTCCACCCCTCCTCCATGGTCTCTCTCTTTCTCTCAAAAATAAATTAACATTAAAAAAATGTTTTTGAAAAGAGGCAAGAGAGCCTGGAGGTAATTTAGAAGTAACGATAGATTGGACTAGGGTAGCAGCCATGAAGATGAAGAGTAGATAAAGTGGAAACCCATGTAAAAGGAAAAATTGCAGAAAAGACTGGCAATAGACACTAAGGAAGAGAAAGGTGTCAAAGAAGCCTGAAGATTCTGCTTCATAAAAGAAGATGGCTGTCAACTGTGAGATACCCCTATGTCCCTGTTAAAATGGCTGAGGTCGAAAACACTGACAACTCCAAATGCTGGAAAGAATATGGAACAACAGGACCACTCATTCATCATTGGTGCGAATGGAAGATGATATAGCCACTTTGGAACTCACCTCAGCAGTTTCTTACACAGCTAAATGTGGTCTAACACATCCATAATTGTGTTCATAGGTATTTATCCAAATGAGTTGAAGAATTATGTCCACACAGAAACCTGCAAACTGATGTTAATAGCAGCTTTTTCACATCTGCCAAACATCAGAGGCAATCAAATGTCCTTCAACAAACGAATGACTAATTCAAATTAAGGTGCATCTATTTACTGGAATATTACTTAACAATAAAAAGAAATGATCTGTCAAGTTTGAAAAAAGACATGGAGGAAACTTAACTGCATTTTGCTAAGTGAAAGAAACTAACATGCTGTCTGATTCCAAGTATATGACATTCTGGAAAAGGCAAAGCTATGGAGACCGTGAAAAGATCAGATCAGTAGTTGCAGGAGAGTGGGGGGAAATGTAATGTGAGGACAGTAGGCGAAGCAATGGGTGTTTTCAGAGCCGTGAAAGTATCCTGTATGAGACTGTAAGTGCACACATTCTGTCATGCATGTGGCAGAACCCATGGAACTATGCAGTACAAAGCATGAACCTTAATGTAACCAATGTAATTTAGTTATTAATATATCAATATTATTTCCTCAATTATAGCAAATATACCACATCAATGCAAAATAGTAACAATAGGATAAACTGAGGGCAGGAAGAGAGGAAGAATATGGGAACTTTCTGTAGTGTCTAGTCAATTCTTTTTTTTAATTTTTTTTTAACATTTATTTATTATTGAGAGACCAAGAGACACTGAGCATGAGCAGGGAAGGGGCAGAGAGAGGGGGAGACGTAGACTGGGAAGCAGGCTCCAGGCTCTGAACTATCAGCACAGAGCCTGATGCGGGGCTCAAACTCACAAACTGCGAGATTACGACCTGAGCTGAAGTCTGATGCTCAACTGACCAAGCCACCCAGGCACCCCTATTCAATTATTCTCTAAATCAAAGACTGTTCTATGAAATTAAGTCTATCGACTTAAAAAAAAAAAAAAAAAACTCCAGGGATGCCTGGGTGGCTCAATTGGTTAAGTGTCCAACCTCGGCTCAGGTCATGATCTCACGGTCCGTGAATTCAAGCCCCACATCGGTCTCTGTGCTAACAGCTCAGAGCCTGGAGCCTGCTTCTGCTTCTGTGTCTCCCTCTCTCTCTCTGCCCCTTCCCCATTCATGCTCTGTCTCTCTCTGCCTTTCAAAAATGAATAAATGTTTAAAAAAAATTTTTTTTAACCTCCAAATACATATTTTAGGAAATGAATAGTAGTGATATTTGTTTAAATATGAATGACTGGAGAAGAGGTTTGGGAAAAGAACATTATTTTGGTTTCAGATATCTGGAGTTTAAAGTACCTTTGGGGGCATCTGGATGGCTCAGTCGGTTAAGCAGCTGACTTCAGCTCAGGTCATGATCTCACAGCTTGTGGGTTTGAGCCCCACGTTGGGCTCTGAGCTGACAGCTTGGAGCCTGGAGCCTGCTTCAGATTCTGTGTCTCCCTCTCTCTGCCCCTCCCCCACTCACACTCTGTCTCTCTCTCAAAATAATAAACATTAAAAAAATAATAAAGTACTTTTGGGATATGTAAAGTACCTTGAGATAGGTCAAGGAGTAGTTGAATATACAGCTCTGGAGTTCAGAGGAGAGGTGTAAGCTGGAAATATAAATGTTAATCATCTGCAATAGTGATAATTTACATTAAAAGCATTGATGGAATCTTCCAGGCAAAACTATACTGACCATGCTTTGGCCTTGGTTACTAAAAACATATGGACAAGAAAAGAAATAAAGGAGAATTGGCTGCATTCTGTATTAGTTTTGTTTGTTTTGTTTTTGCTTGATTTTGTAAAAAGTGGGTGTTGGAGAAATTTGGGAAGCAAGCATCTCTGTGAACTAACTGACCGAGAAAGAGAAAGAGATGATACTGGGGACCAGAAACATGTTTCTCCGGTAAAGAAAAATTCACAGAGGAGAGAGGAACAAGGGAGCAAAGATTAGTAAAAGACACAGCTGATAAGATTAAATAGAATAATGATAGTTTATTCAAAACCAGGATGAGTGTGCATTGACTACTGTGTTACCTCTGGACACTTGGCATGGGATGAAAAAAAATGTGACTTGAGAGTTCTCTAAGCCGGTAGGGGGTCAGAGCCAGTGATAGTAGAAAGAAAGGCAAGAAGTTAGCTATAGTAGATTTCAGTGGATCTTCCAAGGCTGAGGCTTACATATGAACTAACCCTGCAATAGTTGTGCTCTGAAAATATATTCAGTTTGACTTCCAATGGGAGCAGAAGTTGGTGCATAAGGGGGTTTTTTGGAAATTTGGGAAGGCAGGCAGCCTGGAAACAGAGACAAGTTGCCACCTCCTAGTTTGACATACCAGTTCAGGAGGATTTACATAATCATTTCAAGGTAAAGTTAAGTAGAGTTGGCATAAAACCAGATTTCCAGGATCTTCTAAGTATCTAGATGTGGCCTGTACAACTTATGTCCACAGCTAAGTTTTTTTTCTATGTGAATAAAACTTTTCAGTATAATTCTTGGTAATAAGTGTATGCCTAGTATTCCACATCTTCCTAGAAGTAATATTGAGACTATGACGCTCTAGGAATAACCCATAAAATAAATTACCTGAGGAAAAAAAGTACATATACATATTCATTGAGACAGCAACATCTGGTAATGGCAGACTAGGTAGTTCAAACCAACATTCCCTCTTGGAATAATTGGGAAGAGTAGACATCAGAGAGCTAATGAGATAGTGAACTATGAGAGCTTGACGTGGGTGAATGCTGATTTCAAGAAGCCTAAACTTTACTTTAGAAACATTTATTGGTTTCAGAGAGGATGGCTAGGAAGGGGAGAAGTACTGTGGGCCACCTTGTGGGACTAAAGGGATAAAGACTGAAAGCCATAACCCACTAAAGGAGGCCCCAATTACTCCTCCTTCCTTTAGGTTGGAATCACAAAAGGGTGACAACTAAAAGTAAGATTGAACTGGAAGGAGGAAGTAGTCATATATTCACAGGGACTATAGCTCAGTTTCAAATCATTTTCATCTATAAAGTTGGATCAAAGTGTTTCTAAATCATCAGTACCTGCAGGTACCTGGCAGAACCAACTGTGCATCCTTCTCTGGAAGTAGATGGCATCATCTGAGGTCACACACTTTTTCTGGAAACAGTTTTGCAAATATAATGTCTGGCGTAGAATCGTGAACAACTGGCATGTGAGGAAAAGGAGACAGGACAACATGAACAAAAACAACAGAAACAGTAGACAACAGAAGAGGCTCATAAGGGCCCAATATCCTCAAATCCTCATACATACTTTTAAAAAACCATGCTTACTGTGCTTAAGAAATAAGAGACTAGATTAAAAGATTTTAACCTGACACTAACAACTATTGAAAGAGCACCAAATATAAATTCTGGAACTGAAGAATAACCAAAAATAAGAAATTGATGGATGGGTTTAATGGCAGATCAGACATAGCTGAAGAGATCATTGGCCAACTAGAAGATAAATCAGAAAAATAAAATGCTTCCAAGGAACAACTAAGAACAGAGTGCTTAAAAAATAAGAGAAAGAAGTAGCCATGCACTATACCGTCATTGGGTCTAATAGGTATATATGGGGAAAGACAGAGAAGACCTTATGGGACAGAAGAAACAGTGAAGAGATAGTAGCTGACAGTTTTTCAAAATGAATGAGAAACATCAAGCCAAAGAGTCAAGAAAGCTTGAAGAGCTTCAAGAAAGATAAATAGAATAGAATAACAAAATAAAATAAAAGTACCCATAGGCTCATCATATGAAAATACTGCACACCAAGAAAACAAATTATTAAAACAGCTTGAAAGAGAGAGGGGGAGGGGAAGAGGGAGGGAGGGAGGGAGGGAGGGGAAGAGAGAGAGGGAGAGGGAGATTATCTTTTAAGGAGCAACAATTAGAATAACCACTGATTGACGTCACAAGAACTATACAATTCAGAAGACATGGAATACTTTCAAAATGCTAGGGAAAACACTCAGGTAATAAAAATTCTATTCCAAGTGAAAACACCACTCACATAATTAGATAAACATATATAGATTTTCAGACAAACGAAGATGAGAGAATGTATTGCCATCAGACTCACACTCAAATAAATACTAAAGGTATTTTATAGGCAGAAAGAGAATGATCCCAGATGGGAGATCGGAGATGGAGACAGGAAAAAGAAGCATTGAAAAAGCAAGTCTCCAGGAAAATAAAAGGTGATGTTGACTGAATAAATCAATATTAATAATGCCTTGAAATTAAAATATACAATGAAATAAAATATAAGACAACAATAGCATGTGGGTTGGAATATTACCTCATTGTCTGGGTAAAAGTGCCAATTAATATTAGCCACTGACAAATTAAGAATGAATGCTCTAAACTCCAGGTAACCACTGAGAGGATGTACACCCTCTGAGCACCTAGAAGAAAAATAAAAGAATATACAAATTGAAAAAAGGAGAGAAAAAGAAACGTAGAACACTAATATTGCAATTTAAACCAAAATACATCAGTAATTACATTAAAGCAAACAAACTAAATGTTCCAATTCAAAGATCTACATTGTCAGATGGCATTTTAAAATAACCTCATATGTAGTTAATAAAGCAAAAAGGGTACAGTAATCTTAAGAAGCAAAAAATGGAAGAAGGGTCATGAAGACACTAACCTAAAAAAAGCTGGGGTCACTACATTAATATCAAAATCAGTTTTAAGGAAAAAAGCATTACTTGGGAGAAGGAAGCACACATCACAGATAAAACATTTAATTTACCAGGAAAATAAAAAACTACTAAAATTTTTTGCACTAAATAAAATAGTTTTAAATCTTTAAAGCAAAATCTTCACAGGGGTAAAAAAAAAAAAAAAAAAAAAAGTAATTCCACAATCATATTGGAAGATTTTGAACACATCTCTCTCAGTACTTCATAGAACAAGCAGACAAAAATTTAGTAAGGATGTAGAATATTTGAATAACACAATTGATCAATTTTACCTATTGAATATATATAGAACAATTTACCCAACAGCTGCAGAATAAACATTTTTTTAAAAATACACAGAACATTTATAAAAACTAATCATAGTCTGGTAATAAACAAGTATCAACATATTTCAAAAAGTTAAAATCTTAAAATCATGTATGGTCTCTGACAATAAGGACATTTAGCTAAAAATTAATAACAAGGATAACTACTAAATCATCATATTTTGAAATTAAGAAATACAGTTTCAAATAATCGATGGGTCAATAAAAATTACCACTGTTAAGATGAGTAAAATCGGGGCACCTGGGTGGCTCAGTTGGTTGAGCATCCAACTTGGGCTCAGGTCATGATCTCACAGCTTGTGGGTTCGAGTTCCATGTCGGGCTCTGTGCTGACCGCTCAGAGCCTGGAGCCTGCTTCAGATTCTGTGTCTCCCTCTCTCTCTGCCCTTCCTGCACTCACGCTCTGTCTCTCTCTGTCTCAAAAATAAAGAAACATTAAAAAAAAAAAGTAAAATGTTTTGAACTGAATGATAAACACAAATACACTATACATCAAAACCTGTGTAAAACAACTAACAGTTACCAGAGTAATAATTGAGAGTTTTAACTGCATACATGAAATAAACTAAAAATTATGAATAAATTTCTCTCAAGATCCAGATGGAAAAATCCTAAACAAGCTATATACAAACCAAATTTAGTAATATTTTGGAAAGGAAATGACACACCAGACCAAACTGCTTTATTTTAGGAACTCAACAGAACTCAACATTCAACATGCAATTAATGTAATTCAAGCATCAACGGAATCAGGAAAATAACTTGCAAGATTGTCTCAATAGTTGCCGAAAAATGGTTTGATAAAATTCACCATCCATTTGTATATGGCAAATTAGGTATAGAAAGGAACATCCTAAATCTGATAAATCACATCTATTAAAAAAAAAAACACCTTCAGCAAGGATCACATTTAATCATGAAATGTTAAGAAGCTTTTCCACCTAGACTGCTCATACCACTTGTATTGAAATTCTACAGGGGTTTGTGTCATTCAGATTCCTGACAGGAAACAGAGTACATGCAAGCAGCCTAATTGAAAAGGAATGGTAGAGCATCAGATATAAAAAAAAAAAAAAAAAAAAAAAAAAACGAGGCCCCGTTACCATTGCTGGGCCAGAATAACAAAAGGAGCCAATGATGATGGAATTCAGTGGCGGAGGTCTGCAATCATGTCTGCAATTTTGGCAGTGTTCCATTCTCGGACTCTGGTGGTCCCATGGATGGCTGCTTTGTGACACAATCACTGTTTGCTCTCTGCACAATAAGAAGGTTAAACATTAAAATAGGAACACTGCTGATGCAAATGTTGCATCTACATGTCAATGAAAGTAACTGGATGTCACTGTGCAGAAACAAAATAATTAGAATAAAGATAATGATGTATTCACAAACAGGTTCATTAAAGCAATTATAAGGTGGGGCATGAAAGCAATTTCCTAGGACTTCTAAGGAACCCACCAAATTACAAAGAAGCAAAAGTAGGAAAGTAAACACAAAAAGGAGTTCTGATTTATCCCTTAAGATCTTATTCACAGCTTCCCTTCTTTCCTCTCCCTCACCAGTGGTTAAGGGCACTTCCTGAAGCCCAACGATTTTGTGGCCAAATCTCAAAGACTAAGACAGGATCTAAGAGAAAGATTCAGTGGGCAGGGTTCAAGGATGACTCACTACCTAACTTCAAGCAGAGTAGCTCTGCTTTCATCTGTCCAAATAGATGAGGTTTCTCTATGAGACCAAATTTGAAGAAAGACATAATTAAAAAAAACAAACAAAACAATTTTGCAAATAAGTAAACCAAGTCCCAAAGGACGGGTGACTAACCCGAAGTCATCATACATAAATATTAATATTGTCATTTGGCTAAACCATGTCTTTTGAATCCCCAGCTCATGATTTTACTGCATTTTGAGTGCAGATCACTCAATCATAATGTTCTCTCAGGGTACAACAATAAAATAAACCAACAAAGGAAACAAAAATCCCTTCTGTCAATTACCGTGACCTGTGCCTATTTTAATACATTATACTTTTTGTCAGGAAGATCTCTGAACTTTACCTTGTCAAGCTTATAATAGCAATTGCCTATGCTCCCTGAACTTGATCTCTTCACTCCCTAAACCTGTCAGACCTTCCTGAAGGAAGCCCAGCTAGTCAGCACTGATCTTTGGTGATCACACCTCTATGACTCAGATACTAGAAAAGAGGAAAGAAATATTATCCTATTCAATGAACTTTGGGGAAGTTGATTCACATCATTCAATGGCTGAATACCATATAATTAAATTGTTAAGCATTTGGAGGCAGTTACAATTTAAAAGGTAAAAAGCTTCTATGAACTAACAAACTATAAAAAGTATAACTTACAAAGAGTAGCTAAATCTATTGTAACTCTATTATTTTCTAGTTGCAAATAGTTTGCTTAAAAACACTATCATGTAAGGGCCCAAAGAGGCCAGCCTAATATATGTTTCAGTTTGGTTGAAAAGGAAGGTCAATGATAGCTTAACCCCAAATGCTAATGGCTAATGAGAGCTTGCTGCCTAAGGCACAACTAGATCTAACAAAATGAAATCAAACTCACAGAAATCAATATTTAAACGCAGTTACTAACACATCCCATCCATCTATTTTTTCTGGCAGATCTGTACACAGACATATTTGTTATTTACATTTTAAGATTTATCAATAGAATGTTAGGGAGTCGGCCTTGGGAGCTTACTTCTAAGTAAAAAGTAATAAAAACCACAGTCTATTAAGAACAATTTCAAGAATGTCCTTCTTCTTTTAAAAAGTTTACTTACTTACTTATTTATTTATTTATTTATTTATTTATTTATTTAGAGAGCAAGTGAGCATGAGCACAGGAGGGGCGGAGAGAGAGAATCCCAAACAGCTTTCACACGGTCAGTGCAGAGCCTGATGTGGGGCTTGAACTCACAAACCATAAGATCGTGACCTGAGCTGAAATCAAGAGTCAGCAGTCACCCTACTGGGCCACCCGAGGGCCCCAAGAATCTCATTCTTGAAGATGAGTTTTTATAAACACAACAGCTTTTGTTTACCATCAGGTCATTAAAACATTATTTTACACAAATTCTATAGAAGCTAACTATCATCGGTACTGTTAGCTTGTAAGTCAGTATTTGTTTCCTTCTTGCTTAAAACCCCTTTGTTGAAGGCAGACATGTGACTAGATCCATGTGGATCTGGCTTTCCTACCCTCTGTAGGAGGAAGACAGGGTGACTCATCATTCTGAAAGGGAGCATGAGCAAAGGCACCCTGGTAAAGGGAATATATACTTACAGTGAGATTCTTTCCCCTTTTTATAGCATGTAGAAGCATGCAATTGCCAGAATTGGAGATATTTTATAACCCACAAGGCAACAAGCATTAGAAGACTAAGAGAATGAATTCCCCATTTGTCTGCCTCCAAACCACTTGTTAATATGAAAAAACAAAAACAAAAGACAGATTCAAAATGTTAAGCCTCTGTGAGTAGAATATGCCATTATTTACAGGTGAAAGCATTTCTAAGAGGCTTTTTATAATTTTACTTCTATTTGATAGAAATCTTTCTAAAATATCACATTTTCCTCCCTTACTAAAAATAAGAGATTGGATTATTTTACATCTATCCCTTAATGACTCAGCATCATACTAAGATGTAAACTTAGGTTCTTTTCTACATGCTGCCGGCCAGAAAATGACATTTCTATTGTTATATCCTGGGCTGGGACTAGGGTAAGGCATGTGAGGTACTTACCCAGGGTGTAAAATTTTAAAGGGATTCAAAAAGCTCAGCAATCAGTAATTATTAAAATATTTATTAAAATATTAAAAAAGATATCTTTTTAAAACTCAAAAGTAATAAAATTCATGATGAACAAAAATTATCAAAGTATTTTAAATTTCAAGATCAGTATTACTGGTTTTTCCTTTCATCTCGGGCTCCGACAGGGCCCAGAATAGTGCTGTTCTCACTACACCCTCAATAGTACCATTTATTTCATAACAGAACCAAGGAGAATTAAAGATGGAGAGACAAGCTAATGACAAAGCTCTCCTGTACGTAGGCTTTGTGACCATTTCTTTCCCTTCCTATCGTTTAGAAGCCTTAGTTCAATTACATGTGGAACTCTGGTTGTGCTTCCAAATGGTTATAGTCACCAGAATGCTCTATTCTCTATCAATGGGATACTATATTAATTCAATAACGTCCTAATCAGACCCCAAATTCATGAAGTTATCTAAATATTAAACATGTCTGTAAAACCCATAACTATATACAAAATTCCTGGAATGACAACTGCTTAAGATTTTGATTTAGTTCAGTAAACATTTATTGAGCACTTTACAGTCATCAGGAACTGTAGGCTGCGAGGATGCAAAAATGAGGGGAAAAAAGATCCCTATGTTGTTTGCAATATTTTTAAACACTCATTTTTCAATTGCCTGTGGGACTGAAATATAACACTGTCTTATGATTAAATATCAGGTGAACTGATGATAGAATAGCTAATATTTCAATAACACAGAGACTGCCTTTTGCAGTAAATGTGAAATTACACCATGTTTATCTAAATCTTCTAGCTGTCCCAGGGGGATAGCAACTGAGAGCAGGTGCAAATGTGGAACAAACGTCTGGAAGGATACTAATGGAGCATGGCGTATTCTCCAATCCACCAGGAATAAAATTGACTGGATTAGAGCCCTTGTGGGAGGGAGGGTCAAAGAACAAAGGCCTTCTCCTTTCTGTCCCTTGGCAAGCCCATCCAGTTCAGAAAGGACAGAGTCAAGCTCTATGTGTCAGATGTAGGCCTTTTCATGCCACCATTCAGTGAGATGAGAGGCTCTTTATGTTCCCTATAGGATATCAGTGGAATTAGTAATGAGAGGCAACATGCATCAGTGAAAACTCATTATGACTCATCCCTTTTCAATTATCTAAGAATCTCCCTCTGTGATAAAGGAATCATCAAAGAACTAGGACTTAAGTGATTTAAAATGTTTTTTAAAAAGTCATAAAGAATAGTAGATGATACCAAGTTGAATCACATCAGAGGTAAGTTACTTGTCTGCATTATAAAACAAGCTTTTTGCCCTCTGTCAATAAGGTCAAAGAACCACGCTTATCTGGCTCTAAAATGGTACCTTCAACATCTACCTCTCTAAACAGAGGCAGGATATCAGTAATCACCACCTGAATTTGAAGTGCCAATAAATACTATAATGGAATCCCCAAGCAGGGCTCACCGAATGTTCTGTAGATTGGAAAGAGCTGTACAATTGTTAATTTAATTTGGAAGCAGCCTGATACCATGGTAAAGCATGCACTTTGATGTCTGGAAGACCTGTGGGGTTTTTTTGGTTTTGTTTAGGGTTTTCTCCACCCTCCCCCCCACCCCTGCTGCACTGCCTATCTTCCTGCTTACCTTCCTGCCATTCATTCTTTCTCTCCAAAGACCAAGGATGCTACAGTCCGCATCTTTGTAGATCCAGGTACCCTGTAGGGATCATGTCCACGGTATACAGTGCCTCTTTGATCTTCATCTATTATGTTAGATCTTCCAATCCATTCATTACTAACACCCATCGAGAAGCTGACATATCTGTTTTTGATAGTGCTTCAATCCTTGAATTAACCAGGATTCCCTAATTGTATAGTCCCTTAGGAATATATCAAGATTATATCAATGCACACTACGGTAATGAGAGCCCATGAGGAAGCTGCTGACCATGGTCCACGCCCATCCACAAACTTGTGTGTGTTTGGTGCATATTGTGTTTTACCAAAAATCAAATAATTTACCAACTCTTTTTTTTTTTCAGTCAGGGAATTAAATAAAAATCTAAATCCCTACCTTCTTAAGAAGTTAGACAGTGTGGCAATACCAGGACTGTATTCCTGTATGGCAACATTGCCTGCGGCTGAGTAGGATTTGCTGGTTTTAGAAGTGTGGGTTATTCAGTGTGCCACAATTGCCCCCAGCATGTTGTATTCATTTGTTGACACCTTTAGACATTTGAGTTTGTAACACCTGATGAATCCTTGGGACTACTGCAAAATGGCTCTAGGACCTGATACACTTGTAATCTCCAAACCACGGAGAACAGTAATTATGCTAAATGGCAGTATGTTTACTAGGGCAACGTGATTACCAAATGTTTTACATAAATTAACTCATTGAATCTTTGTATAACCCCCATTTTACCGATAAGGAGGCTGTGGTACAGGGAGGTTGAATGACTTACCTGCTCATCTGACTAAGAAGTAGCATTGCTGGAATAAAGTGAGATCATTGCTGCCCTAAAATAAATTAAATGCTATGCAAATCTGAAATGTATTCTCAGTGTTACTATTGGTGTTGTAGCATATCCATTCAACAATTTCTCCAGCAAAGAAGGCACAGTTATTGTTATATGAAAAAAAATGCAAATTGCCAGATAATATGCTTGCTATTAAATTTCTTCCTATGAATGAATAGAGGAATGTATACAAAAGAAAAAAATGAGAATTATGCAAAAAGGAATAATTTTGGAATGAAGTAAATATATAATTATGATAACAGATTAGAATTTTTAGATAGTTGACTTAACCTTGAAACTGAAACCTGTCACATTGTTTAATTATAATTTTCAATTTAGTTTTTGCCTTGTTTTTAAAATAAAGCTGAGGGGCGCCTGGGTGGCGCAGTCGGTTAAGCGTCCGACTTCAGCCAGGTCACGATCTCGCGGTCCGTGAGTTCGAGCCCCGCGTCAGGCTCTGGGCTGATGGCTCGGAGCCTGGAGCCTGTTTCCGATTCTGTGTCTCCCTCTCTCTCTGCCCCTCCCCCGTTCATGCTCTGTCTCTCTCTGTCCAAAAATAAATAAAAAACGTTGAAAAAAAAATTTTTTAAATAAAGCTGAGCATTTTATGAAACCTGACTATATTTCTTTCCATGCCACTCTGATGCAGACATATTGTTTGATGGTAAATTAATACCAGTACATCCATCCCTTGTGCTTATCTCAATGCCTTTCCCTAGGTCTTAAAGTCTTGTTATTCCCATAATAGCATATGGTCATTTTTCAATAACAACAAAAAAGTTAAAAAAAGCAATTGCACACCTTCTTCAAGTAAAATCTCCTTCTTTCCAATTTACATTCCAGGCATACTGACTTTATTTGATGTCCCAAAAAGCCACATAGTAAAAGTAGAATCTGGATGTAATATTTCACTGTCTGTGTGTAATTAATGACTGACAGTATTTCACTTTACAGTTTGTGAATTTCTTGCACATTTTCTCTTTTAATCTTGACAATAACCCTGTAAGATATTAATGCATGGGTGATTGTTAACCTCTCAACAATATAAATGTTACTTATCCTGACATAGAATATTATGGCCATATAAAAATAAAGGGCATTAGCTGTGAATTTCTGAATTATTTAGATTGTTGTTATGATTTCATTACTTGGATTCAAAAGGGACTTTATGGATCCTCCAGACCAACTACTTTATTTTCCAGAAAAGAAACCAATTCTCGTGAGTTAGTGGCAGAACCAGGGCAAGAAACACAGTGTCCTGATTCCCATTTCAGATTTCTTTCCATTCTAACATCCTTTATTTTCTGAAAATAAAAAGGTAAAAGAATATACAGTTTCCCTCTGTTTGAAAAAATTTACGGATGTAAGCTATAAGGGAGAAGTTTTAAACAACCATGAAACATTATTAGAACACCAATATAGGTGAAAAGCAGGTTTTTTTCTTTGGTTGGAAAAGATGGGGGATCAGGAGTAGGTAATAACTCCCATTACACAGACTATAGTTTTCAATAAAAAGACTCTGACTTCTGAAAGTGAAAGTCACACTAAATATCCATTTCCTAGGTTACCACACAGATTTTTAATTGTCACAGTTTATTAACATTGCTCATTTCAGTGATTCAGTCATGTTCTCCTTGATAGCAGAAGGGTAATTCTCTGGGTAGCCTCCATGTTCAATGTCATTAACCATCACTCACTGGAATTTACCCTGTGCTTAGCAGTATTCATATACGCAGATCCAGAATAAATACTGTCTCTGCCACCAGTCAGCTGGCATCCCAGCCTCTTAACAACTTTAGAGTTGTAACTACGGATGGATTGTTTGTGCTCTCAGGAGCAACCCTCCACCTGTGCCAGGATCTCATAGCCTCTCATTTATGCCTCAGCAATGCTGCAGCTTTCATCAGCCTACAAACACACTACAGCTTTTTCCATCTTAAACATTAAAAAATTCCTTTGATCCTACCTCTTTCCCCAACTGTCACAATATTCCTCTGCTCTACTCAATAGAAACACTAGGAAAACGTGTTGATGCTCACCTTCTCTTTTTCCTTTCCTCCTTCTATTCAACCATCGCCAACCAGGCAGCTCTGTCATGGCCACTAATTGCCTCCCCATCCAGTGGTCAATTCTCAATCTTCATTTTTTATTTTAATTTTTTTTCTTCTCAGCAATATTTGATTCAAGTGACTGTCCCTCCATCTTGAAACACATTCTTCACATGGCTTCCATGATATCATACTTCTGGTTTTCTTTCTTTTTTTCTCTGGTCTCTTTTTCTCTGTCTCTGCTGGATTCTTTGCATATCCCCACCTTTTAGTAATGCCCCTGCCTATAGTCATCTGAGTATTTCATGTCTCTATCCTCTCTTCCTTAATGATCACCTTCATTTTTGTAGCTCTGTGTACCATCTATACAACTCCCCAATTTATATCCCTAGCCCAGATTTCTGAATGTCCCTATGAAATCCACAATTTGATATCCAATACTTACCTGATACTCAATAGTTCTCTTGGATATCTGATGAATATCTCCAATAGTTGGTTAAAAATAAACTCCTAATTCTCAGACCCAACAAAACTGTACACCCCCCACACACACTCCTCCCCGTCTCTGAAAATAACTATTCAATCCTTTTGGCCATAGGGGCCCTTCCCTGGTTCCTAATCACCCTTTAAGGCAGCCATACCCCTTGCCCTGACAATATCTATTCTCCTTACCTGCTTAATTTTTTTTCCTTAGATACCTATCACTACCCAGTATATGAACACCAGAATGTAAACTCCATGAGGGAAGCAGCTTCTTCTGTTTTTCCTGCTACCACATCCTGAAAGCCTGGAGCTCTCTTTGTCTTATAGCAGGGACATGAATGTCTGCTCAGTGAAAACTATCATTTAGAAATAAATATCCCTTAACACACTTCTATATAAATAGGAATCCACCATAATTTCTTTAACTCTTCATATCCTTTTGAGTCCTTCATCTTCTCTTTATAGCTTCGCCTCCAGCTCTTCATACCAATGGCCACAACTTGAACTGTGTCATCAGTCAGAAATGTACCACCTCAGAAACCTCCAGCATCCTGTTTTCTGTCTATAATCTTTTCCTACAGAGTTATCCTTATTCCATCTCCTTTACAACTTCTCCCAGACTCAGGGACCTTCAGTTCTTTGGTCTTCCACAGGTAGCCAGCGGTCTTCCTTCCTGGCATTACGTCCTGATTTGCCCTGGGCTGCATGACCGTGTCCCTGAACAGTTTAGTCTCCATGCATTATTGAAACTTCTCATCATGTTTGGTCCTTAACAGCCCAAGTCTCTTATTTAAAACAATGTACTTCCAAACCTAAACAGCTGTCCCAAAGCTCAGTCTCTGAGTCAGACTGCCTGGGTTGAAATAAATAGTGATAAATAGATATGGGCAAATTTCTTAGCCTCAAATCCTTTATTTTCTTACTGAAATAATAACCGTACTTCGTTCAGAGGCTACCTGTGAAGACCAAATGAGCTAATCTAAGTAAAGTACTTATCACAGTAAGTTACCATTACCATTATCACACCCAAACTACTGAGCACAGCAAAAGAATATCATAAAACCGCCATCCATATTAACGCCCCTACAATGAGTAGGTCCTCCAGTACTGCTCAACAACGTATTTTTTTGGTCTTTGTTATCTGCCCCTCTCCTTTTGCTGACCCCTTTTGCAAATCTTCAGCCTCCCATTAAGCGCTTAAGGTCTAAGAGTATCTATGTATCCACACCTATTTTCCTCTTCCTTCCAGTCTCAAGGCTGAAGAATCATCATTTTACTCCAGGACAACTTGTGTATGTTTCTCTTGATAACTTCCACTCTGGTCAATTACTTCTCACTCCTGATACTCAGTCTCTTCTTCACTCCTGGCCTTATTCCTCAGCTTATTAAAATAATCATGCTGACCCTACACATCTTCTTTTTTCTTTTTTTTTTTTTAAGTTCCCTTTACTCTGTGATCTCATTTATACTGTCTTCATGATCTCATATTCTTTTCAGCCATGCTTTTGGGAAGAGCAGTGCCATCTTACAATATCCATTGTTGATTTCCAACTGAATTCTTAACTCTTTACTTATATTTTTAGCATTTTCCATAACTGATATTCTTGAACACATAATCTAAAGGCTGTGTAATACCTTCCAAATTTCCACATTGTTTTAAGATTGCAATCTCACACAACAGAAATGTTTTTGTAGTGTAATAAACTAGTAATTATTTCTCTTGATAAGGATAGTGAAGTCAGTGACTATAGTCTTTCTAGCCTCATTTTGATTAATTCTTTTCACTTAAAAATTTTTGCTTTTACTTTCAAGTTTACTTTCAACGAAATAAGGCCAGGTGTTTTCTTTTGCATTTTGGTCACAATATAAATCCTACCTTCTTTAGGTATTTATGGAATGTTTACTAAACAAATTAGTAAGAAAATTCTAGTTAGGAAAATTTATGAGTAGACTCAAGTAATATTTGTAAAGATTGATAATATATTTTTGTTTATTTGCAGTGCTGCTCTATGGGACTGAACCCCATTAAATAAAAGAAGTCTGGGACAATTGTGAAGGTTCCTTTTGGGGCAGCTATGGAGTACTAACCCCATCAGTCAATTTAGCCAAGTAAAACTCATCAAGTAGTTAGTTGACACAATGGGGGTAAAAAGATGGATTGATTTTCTACCTTTTCAATAAGTTAATTTTACTTTGTGAAATAACCTTTTGAAGAGAGCTTTCCGTAGCTTCAGACATTGGCTTCAGACTGTTCATCATTCAACACTTTCTAAGTTAGAAGTGGGGACTACAAGAGACTCATTTGGCAGGAAGGGAAATTACTTGGAGGAGTGGAGTGTGCCAGTCAATTTGTCAGGTGCTTTCTCATTAAGTACTTTAGAGATAAGGGTCAGTCTTTCAGCTAGGAACAGATTCTAAACACATACTTTCCTATTAAATGGTTTTACAAAAAGCCAAATTCCAAACCATTTGGAACTTTGAAGATAAGGATACACACATTGCCAAGTTCCTATCAACTGAGCTGCCATTGTTATTAATTATTGTAATAATCGCTCACACACAAGAGGTATTACCCGACATGCATTGACTCAGTGCATTATCGACTACAAATGGAGAGACCACAATAATAACAGATGTAGGGAAAATGTAGCAGTCCCTTTCCATCAAATGACTTTTGTTGTGAATAATTAAAATTTTATTTTTAATTTAATCCAATTGATCTTGGTTTCAAGTTTTTCCCTTAATTGAAAATGACTGTCCCACATTGATAAAATTCATTAGCTCATCCTTCTGTAAATATCTATGAAGAGAGCCATGGAAAATGCAAAGATGCACAAATCAAGGCCCCACTCTCAAAGTATTTAATAACCATTAGGGAAGCTGTATATAAAATACCATAATACAAAGTAGTATATGATTGACATGAGAAGTACAGAGCAACTTTGTGGATTAGGAGAGAATGGGATCTCTTTCATCTAGGGAAATCAAGGAGAACCAAAGAACTCTTGTTGTGATGGTTAGAATTTGGGGATGGATGGTTAGACCTGCAAGAGGAAAGTGCATTTATGTGAGGGGAACAACTTTGAGCATATGACCCTTGTGGTATTTATCAAGTGGTAAGTACATCAGTTTGCCTGGAAGACAGATTTGTTTAAATGAGTGGGAGATGAGAAGGGAAAGGTAATTTTGGAATATATAAAGTAAAAAAAAAAAAGACTAGAAATAGGGCAATGGTGGTAAAAGTCAAGAGAGGAAGCTTTATTTTCACATGTATGAAAGGTAATTCCCAAACTTGTAGTATGTCCCCAAGCAGTTATAATACCAGTGTTCATATTTATTCCACAATTCTGTAGATACTTCTATCCTGATATTTTTCTGTCTTTATTTGCCTTTGTGATGTTACTATCACAATCACTTCTGAAATATTTTATGGGCTAAATTCAGGTTGTACTTACATTCATACCCTTCTTTGTTTGTTTTTAAAATAAGCTCTTTATTTTAAAATAGTTTTAGATTTGCAAAAAAGTTGTAAAGATAGTACAAAAAGTTCCCATGTACCCAGAACCCAGTTTCCTCTGTTGTTAAGGTTTTATATTACTATGGTACTTTTGTCACAATGAATGTCACAACTAATACTGATACATTATTACTAACTAAAGTCCATACTTTTTTCAGATTTATTTATTTTTACCTAATATCATTTTTCTGTTCCAGAATGTCATCCAGAGTGCCACCTCTCCTCAGGCTCCCCTACCCCTGTGACAGTTTCTCAGACTTTCCTTATTTTTTATGTGTTTGAGGAGTAGTGGTCAGGTATTGTGTTGAATGTCCCTCAATTTACGTTTGTCTGATATTTTTTCTTTTTTTTAATTTTAATTTAATTTAATTTTTAAATTATTTTTGTTTTTAATTTACATCCAAGTTAACATACAGTTCAGCAATGATTTCAGGAGTAGATTCCTTAATTCCCCTTACCCATTTAGCCCATCCCTCCTCCCACAGCCCCTCCAGCAACCCTCTGTTTTTTCTCTGTATTTAAGAGTCTCTTATGTTTTGTCCCCCTCCCTGTTTTTATATTATTTTTGTTTCCCTTCCCTTATGTTCATCTGTTCTGTCTCTTAACATCCACATAAGTGTGAATTCATATGATACTTGTCTTTCTCTGACGGACTAATTTCACTTAGGGTAATACCCTCCGGTTCCATCCACATAGTTGCAAATGGCAAGCTTTCATTCCTTTTGGTTGCCAAGTAGTACTCCATTGTGTGTGTGTGTGTGTGTGTGTGTGTGTGTGTGTATATATATATATATATATATATACACCACATCTTCATTATGTATTCATAGGTTTGTCTGATATTTTTCTTATGGTTAGACAGTATATGAGTTTCAGGGAGGAAGACCACAGAAGTAAAGTGCCATATTTATGACATCATATCAAAAGAGCTCATGCTGCCCATTATTGATGTTAAGCTTGATCACATGGCTGAGGTAGTGTTTCTCAGGTTTCCATACTATAAAGTTACTCATCCCCATCTTCCCTCCTTTACATATTGAACTCTTTAGAAGGAAATCACTGTTTAGCCCGCACTTAAGGAATAGGGGAGGGATCAGAGTTATGTTCCACCTTCTTGAGAGTGAAGAAAAATATCTACATGAATTGTTTGGAATTCCACACAGGAGATTTGTCTATTCCCCCTCATTAATTAACTTATTCAATCAAATATTTATGTTAGAATGGACTTGCGAATATTTATTTTGTACCTTGGATTCTAATCCAATACTATGTTATTTATTTTGTTGCTCAATTGTTCCAACTTTAGCTTTTGGGAGCTCTTTTGGTTGGTTCTTATATCCCTTTGGCTATTTTTTCTTCATCACTTTCTTATATTTTAGTACTACAGTATGGTCCAAACTCATCTTGTGTATTCCCTGCTCCTGCTTCTGGTTCCTTTTATTGGAGAATGATATTAGAAACCAAGATACGGATCTTGGGTGTGCTCATTGCTTGTAGGCCTTCTCAGCAAACAGAACTTGGAAATATATGTCTGTATACTAACCCATGCATAAACACATATCTGTAATTGTTTCTATATTTAGCTATCTGTATCTGTAGAAAACTAAACATGAGTTCATATCAATGTATCTCACCATAATCCAGTACTGAATGATTTTTGCTAGCCTTCCTCCTTTTATGTATCTGTAACCTTCTCTTCCATCAGTAGTTCCCACCATCCAGGCATTTATTTACATACTTTTCAATCCTAGAGTACATGCAGAGTAATTTCAGAATTGTTAGGCTGTTCCCCTATGAGACACAAGTTTGTTAACAAGACTGCGGTACTTATGTACAGTTCCTTTTGTCTTTAGTCTTAATGTCTCCACTCATTCCCATAGTTATTAGGTCAGCACCTGTTTTTTAATTTTTTAATTGATTTTTTATTGCAGTTCTAGGTTTATAGAAAAAGTGAGCAAAAAGTAGAAAACCCCCAGGTACCTCTTCCCTGTATCCCTTTACACAGTTTCCCTATTATTTCTCAGTTGTTAACATTTCCATTAGTGTGACACAACGTTTGATGAACAAATGTTGATATGTTATTATCACATATAGTGTCCACAGTTTACATGAGGGTTTGCTGCTTATGTTATACAGTTTTTAGGCTTTGACAAATGTATATCATGTCCACCATTACAGTATCATATAGAATAGTTCCACTCCTTCTAAAAAGGTCCACTGTGCGCCTGTAAGCCACTGATCTTTTTATTGTCCCTACTTTCATTGTTTTGCCTTTTCTTATAATTGTTTTTAAACTGTGGTAAAATATACATAATATGTTTTATCATTCTAATCATTTAAGTGTATAATTTCTTCTCATGCATTTTATTTTATTTTTTTTATCTTAATCTTTGAGGCAGAGAGAAACAGAGCATAACTGGGGGAGGGGCACAGAGAGAGGGAGACACAGAATCTGAGGCAGGCCACAGGCTCTGAGCTGTCAGCACAGAGCCGTACGCAGGGCTTGAACCCACAAACCATGAGATCATGACCTGAGCCAAAGTTGGACACTTAACCGACTGAGCCACCCAGGCGCCCCTCTTCCCATGCATTTTAAATTGTGGCAAAACATATAAAATTCATCATTTTAAGCATTTGTGACTGTATAATTCATTGGCATCAAATACATTCACAATGTTGTGTGACCATCACCACTCTCTGTACTGAAAACCTTTTCATCATCTCCAACAAAAACTCTGTACCCATTAAACAATGATTCCTCCCCCTTGTCCCCCTTTGGTGAGGTTATGTCACACATTTCCAGTGATCTGGTTAGATTCTTTCATAACAATCTGCTTTCCAGCCTGGGATCCCTAAACCTCCTAATTGATCTTTGTATTTGCATACATAAGGTTCACTCTTTGTGTTGCAAAGTTGTATGGATTTTGATAAATGTACCGTGTCATGTATCTGCCATTACAGTATCATAAAGATAACTGTATAACCCTTTTTAAAAAGTCCCCTGGGCTTCATCTGTTCAACTCTACTCCCTCCCCGAACACCTGACAACCACTAAATGATCTAATGTCTCTATAGTTTTGCCTTTTCCAGAATATTATAAAAAACAATCATAGATCATGTAGGCTCTTCAACTGGAGGGTTTTTTTTCACTTAATATGCATTTAAGGTACATCTGTGTCTTTTGTGGCTTGATAGCTCATTTATTTTTATCACTAAGTAATATTCCCTTTTATGGGTTTACCCCAGTTCATCCATTCACCTATTAAAGAACATTTTAGTTGCTTCCAGTTTTTGGTGATTATGAAATAATGCTGATATAATCATTATTGTACAGGTTTTTGTATGAACATAACTTTTTAAGTCAGCTGGGAAAATATCTAGAAACACAGATGGTAAAACTATGCTTCACTTTGTCAGAAACTGACAAACTGCCTTCCAAAGTGGCTGTACTATTTTGCATTCCCACCAGCAATGAATGAGATTATTTATTGATCCACATCTTCATCAGCAATTGTTATTGTCAGGTTCTAGGGTTTTAGCTATTCTAATAGGTTACTCAGTGGTATCTCCTTGTTGTAATTTGCAATTCCTTAATGACAGTTGATATTGGGTATCTTCTCATATGCTTATTTTTTATCTGCATATCTTTGGTGAAGTGCCTATTCAAACCTTTGCCCATTTTTCATTGGGTAATTTGTTTTCTTTTTGTTTAGTTTTAAAAAGGTTTTGGGTTTCTTTAACATTCTCCATGTGTATGTCTGCATGTTCTGGATGTTTATCAGATATGTGATTTGCAAATATTTTCTCTCAGCCTATGGCTTGTCTACTCATTCTCTTAACAGTGTTTTCTGCAGAGTTCACTTGTTTTTAACACTTTGACTTAATTAAAAATTCAACACTGACAAAATTCAGTCTTGCTTATGTCCTGGTCTAGATGTAAATTTACTTTTTGTTCGCATCTTTCAATTATTCAAGTTTTGAAAGTCTGTTCAGATGGAATTAGTTTCCCGACAATATCCTTAACTCAGATTGCTTCAAAAAATCAGGGAACTAGGGAGAGCCCGCCATTGTGGAAAATCACAGCAACCTGTGGGTCCTCAGTAATGTCACTGTTTCTTGCCTCCTACTGCTAATTTGGGACTATATCAAAGGAGAAAGCTTGCTTGCTTCCGAGGGTCATCTCCAAATACAATTCCATCAAAGGAAAGCAAGAAGCCAGTGAGGTGAAAAGAAATAGATTCCGTACCATTTAAAACCATTGCACTAATTTTATGTAGCGGTAAACATCAATTTATTCAGCAGTAGATTTCAATTATGTTTCTAATTTGCAAATGTTGCCCTCCAGTAGATCTCAAATTAGAGGGCTAAGCACTAAGGAATGGCAAGACAATGACATTGCAATTAAAAATTCTTCTTAAATATTCAATTAACTATTTGGGAAAGTAGTAAATGATTGACCTTATTTATTGGCAAAGGCCATATATGAAATGTGATTTAGATTGGGGGCGCCTGGGTGGCGCAGTCGGTTAAGCGTCCGACTTCAGCCAGGTCACGATCTCGCGGTCCGTGAGTTCGAGCCCCGCGTCAGGCTCTGGGCTGATGGCTCGGAGCCTGGAGCCTGTTTCCGATTCTGTGTCTCCCTCTCTCTCTGCCCCTCCCCTGTTCATGCTCTGTCTCTCTCTGTCCCAAAAATAAATAAAAAACGTTGAAAAAAAAATTCAAAAAAAAAAAAAAAAGAAATGTGATTTAGATTGGATTCATAACTGTTTCTTAGACTGGTGATGATCTATTTTCAATGTGAGGGTATCTAGTTATATCTGAATCTGCTCTGGGGTGGCTGGAATTTAGACAAGTTTCAGGATATCCTGGAAAATTAACTCTTTGGCTACTCTAAAAATATTAAAGAAACATCTAATTTTATGGGATTTGTTGTGTTCAACAGAACACTAGAAAAACAAGAAACTCTATCATATTACTAACCATGTGAGAAAATACCCAAAAGAGATCCATGTCTAATCCTCTTTATATATTTTTTTCAGATTCCCTTATCACTTTGTCTAACATCCCTAATCCCAAAGAAATGTAAGAATCAGACAGACTTGGGTTTCATAGTCATAGTTTAACTTAGGTAATGAGTGAATCTCTCTCTGAGCCTGAAAAGAAATAAGGAAAACACATGCCTCTTAAGGTTATTGTGAGACCTAATTGAAATAACGAAGGTGAAAATTGTATAATCTCCGGACAATGTTAGCTTCCCCTCCTTTGTTGATTTTATTTCCTTTGAAACATATTCAACATAAGCTTACATATTTTATATAGGATTCCAGAATCATGAACTTAGTGTTTTTTTGTTTCTTTGTGCACACAGATGTTTAGCTGCTCCATTGTTCACACTGTCCATGTACCCATCCTTCAGGTTAGAGCCCCTTTTCCGGGTTAGGGTTAGGGAATCACCCCATCTAACAAGTATGCTGGGAATGGAATAACATATTCAGGCATATTTTGAATATTTATTTGCGTCTTTATTTCCATGAAGACAAGAGTCATGTCCTACATACATCATCTCATCTGACATCTACACCAGTAGTCTTGGAAAATGTTTAGCAATGGATGGATGAAGGCAGGAAATGAAGCAGGGAGAGAAGGAGGGAAGAAAAGCAAAGGAAGAGTTGTAGCTAGAAGACAGACATGGAGAGGGTTTTCTCTCTTTTGCAAGCACCCACCTGGAGAATAAACCAAACTTGCATATCTTGATTAGATCAGCTGAGATTTTAAGACATCTGGAGCACATTGGCATGGCCTAGCATGGAAGTTAGTTGCCTCTACTAGACATAAATGCCACCTCATCATTTGTCTTGTTATCACCCTTGGTGCTTATGGTAAGATCTAGACAAAATTTTGAAGGCTTCAGATTTGCTCAACCCTCAAAGTTCTTCCATTATGTTTCTAGTAATGCCAGGCTCCCCAGGTTCTTCTACACTTTCCCTTACAAAACCTGCAAACCATCTCATAAACAACATGAGTTCACATGGCCACAATGAAACAACACAGCCTTCACTCCACCCATGCAAGTTGATTTTTGCCAGACATTTAACTTCCATGAGGTCCCGTAGAATAAGATTTAAATTCCAGAAAAAGGTTTTTTAAAAATTGCATATGGGTTTGGGGATGATATTGGAAAATTCCCCCTTGACCCTGAAATCTTACTTTTCCCAAGCCAGTGCTGAAGTTCGATTGTTTTGGATTAGGCAGAATCCCAGAATGGGTCTTCATCATCAGAAAGCTCAGAGCTTGGAGAGGGCTTGTCAGGATGAAATGGGGCCAAAGGACCGTCTATACACTGGAGCTGCTGGGGTTCTGGCATCAGGTCCCCAAGGGTCATCTAGTTTCATAGACATGAGGTTCTTGGACCTGTGCCACCTCACCAAATAAACAAGAATGCCTAGCTTCCTGTGCATGCCCTGCCCTTGCCCTTCTCTCCTTGTTTGACCTCAGTTCCATTTCACCCTGTAATCTGCTTCCCAATCTCCTTTTTGGTATGTGAAAGGAATTTGTTTTGAAAAAGTCCCTCTAAACAAGTAAAGGGTCATTAAGACTTTGGAATGCAGGGGCGCCTGGGTGGCGCAGTTGGTTAAGCGTCCGACTTCAGCCAGGTCACGATCTCGCGGTCCGTGAGTTCGAGCCCCGCGTCAGGCTCTGGGCTGATGGCTCGGAGCCTGGAGCCCGTTTCAGATTCTGTGTCTCCCTCTCTCTCTGACCCTTCCCCGTTCATGCTCTGTCTCTCTCTGTCTCAAAAATAAATAAATGTTAAAAAAAAAAAAAAAATTAAAATAAAAAAAAAAAAAAAAAAGACTTTGGAATGCAGTTTTTTCATTCAAAAGTATTGATTGAATACACACCAAAGCTAGACCTTGTAGAAAGTGAGAGCTTAGACAAAGTTCCCATCCTCAGAATACTTGTATTCCTAAAATATCCAGCAGTTTAATGGGGATTTTTTATTCGTCTATTAATTCATTACTCTCTCACTAAAGACATTTTCCATTTCCAATGTGCTATGATTTATATGAGGCAACAGGAGTGTTTTATCTTTCTTCTGTCTTTTGTCAATCGTTTGCTTTGTTCAAAGCCAGTACAATACTATTTTAGTTAAGTCATATTTGCCTCTTTACAGTATAACGGTCATGTCAAAGTTACTGTATTATTATGGAAGTTAGTAAATATAAATAAAATGCATTTTCAAAATAAAATGATATAAAACTCATTTTATTTTCCTATTTTCCCTAAGAAAGTATGGATTTTTTTTAACTCCTTAATTTTTCTGTGTCTCCCTTCCCCATACACAAGCACAGATACATGCCAAAGACAGCCACTGAGACCCTGGCTGGAATCAGAGGTAATCCAGTCATAGACACTTTGGCAGGAATCCTCAAGGTTCAGGGCCATGCATGTCTTCTGCTCCCTCTCCAGAGACACTGAGTGATCTTGAAGATGTTACACATTATGAAGTCCCTAGATATGGAAAAGCTGTGGGTCACTTAATCCTCACACTGTATTACATGGCTTCTTTTCATTGAATGTCTTTCTAGAACACTGTGTTGAATGTTTGCAACATGGGAGTAGAAGAGAGCTGTTCAGTAGGGTAGATTTCCCCTGCTGTTGATGGACTTGAACCAAGTGGAAAAGGTAGAACCCTCAAAATGCCAAATCAATCCTTCATGTTAGAAGCTTCTACCCAAGGTTTATATATTTTAGAAGGCAATTCCTCTATGAGTGTTTGATGTGTAAACATAAAAAAAATACTGAAAACAACTGCCTCTCCCCAGTCTGTATGTGTATTTGTATTTTTTTTAAAAATCTAAAAATTTTGTTCAGCAAGCTCTTTACTGGATTGGCTGGCACTGTCTAAAATAAATGTTTCTCTTGTCAATTTTTCAATGAACTTGTCAAAACCAGATAAAGAGATTTTCAGTGATCTTCATTCTGTGTGTAAACACAGTGCTATTTATTCAGTAAAGGAAACTGCTTCACGAAAATCAAATTATTACTGTGCCAACTAGTTTTTTCAAAGCTCTCTTTAGGCCTATGAAATTTCTTTTGCAGTGCATTTTGTTTTTAGAGAGATGATGGTGATTCCTTCCTGCAGGTAATGTGAAAGTAACAGACTCTGATCTATGTGACTACAAGGAGACATAAAGCATGGTTCGACCCTTCCTGGCCACCTCTAACTTCAATCAATATTGCAATTATAACCAAACATAATCAAATCATTTGGAGTGTTAAGACCCAGAAGAGTGCAAAAGGCTCTGTAGGGGGTATAAGGGCTCTTTTGATTCTCTCAGATTGACTGGGGAGCTGCCTCATCTCAATGCTTCACACTCTAACTGAAACTACTCCAAAAGAAAAGAAATGGGATATTAGGAAGCGGATGACCTTTGAATCTATTTACACCTCTGGGCAAACACAGCAGTGAGGCTGTGAGGAGCTGTGAAGGCTATTCTTTAATAGGAATCTTGTGTCACTTGCACCTGCTTGAAAGACAGGAAGAGCCACAGGAAGGTTTTCACAGGGTTGGCCTTCTATCTTCCAGAAAAACTCTGCCCTCAAACAAACAAACAAGAAATCTTTTACTTTTGCTCTGCTTTGTTGCATTTTTCAAGAATAAGATCATCCCATCACCTTGCTGTATTATTTCCTCCAGTATGCAGACCCTGTTTCTGGGGCCTGTCAAGAGCACTGTACTAGTTAACCATCAAGTCACTTTGATTCAATTCAATAAATAAGGCAGTAAACATGGTTTATGGTTTATTAAAAGTACAATTGATTGCACAGTGAAATACTCAGAGACCTCTGAATAGATCAACTAGTTAGCAAATTCAATATTTTCAGACAGGGAGAATTTATCCCATAAGTACACAGCAAAAATAAAAATGCCCTCCTTGTAGCCTTATATGTTCACCCTTCTGGAATAAGAGCCAAAAACTTCAAGGAGAATTCAGAGGCATTCTTCAAAATAATTTCACTCCAGTTTAAAATATACACATCTTGGGGCGCCTACGTGGCTCAGTGGGTTAAGCATCAAACTCTTGATTTCAGCTCAGGTCATGATCTCACAGACATGAGATCGAGCCCTACATTGGGCTCTGCATTAGGAAGCCTGCTTGGGATGTTGTCTCTCTCTCTCTCTCTGTCCGTCCCCCACATGCACACTTGCTTTTTCTCTCTTTCTCAAAATAAACATTTTTTAAATGTTTAAAAAATAAAATATCCACGTCTTTACTCTTTCTTAAAATGTTCATTTATTTATTTATTTAGAGACTGATAGCATGTGCCAGCAGGAGAGAGGTAGAGAGAGAGAGAAAAACCCCAAGCAGGCTCTGCACTGTCACCTGTTGGCGTAGAGTCCTACACGGGGCTCCAACCGTGAGATCATGACCTGAAATGAAATCAAGAGTCAGATGCTTGGGCATCTGGGTGGTTTAGTCAGTTAAGTGTCCGACCTCAGCTCAGGTCATGATCTCACAGTCTTGAGTTCGAGACCCACCTGAGGCTCTGTGCTGACAGCTCAGAGCCTGGAGCATGCTTCAGATTCTGTGTCTCCCTCTTTCTCTGCCCCTCCCCCACTCACATTCTGCCTCTCTCTCACACAAAAATAAACAGTAAAAAATTTATTTTTTTAAAAAGTTAGATGCTTAACTGACTGAGCCACCCACGCACCCCTCCACGTCTTTACTCTTGAAACACTCACAAATGAGAGATTCAAAAACCCCACTAATCTATTCCTATGTCTCAAAAACTATTAAGACATTCTTATTTAACTTAAATTCTTTCTTATGTAATTGTCTGTAATCTTTGGAAATGAAAGGAGTGTGAGTGAGGGAGAATCATAATGAAAAGGTGTGTATTGATCTAGCTCTCTATTTCTGCAGTGTCTGATTCTTTTATATTGAGCCCTGCACCGTTACAATGGAAGGACTCTAGCAAAGTTGTCCATGACCTGAGTATCATCATCCCCACAGCCTCTTTAAAGCCTCATCTAATTTGATCTCATTGCAGAATGAGACAAAGAAGGGCAGACTACTTAACCAGCTCACCATCCCTCCTCACCTCACTTCCCCCCACTACTGCATATTTGGTTCTGTGATAGTATCTCCTTACTTCCTGTTGCCTTCTCTGTCTTCTCTCCCTTGTGAACTTGGGCGGGGTCCTTTGTCTTTACTCTGCCTTTCTCAGGTGATACCACCACCTCTGAAAACTTCATCAGTCAATTGACATTAACTTTTCGATCTATACCTTGGATTTAAATTTCTCTTTTAAGCTCCACACATATGCTGCCTCCTGGAAGTACAAAGAGTCTAACAACTATCTCATACCTAACAAATTCATCCTCCTCTCCAAACCTGCTATGTCTTGATTAGTGACTTCTTCCATCGAGCTGCCCAAGCCAGGGATCTCAGAGTCAACTTAAACATCTCCTACTTCCTTACCCTCCGCGTTAACTGGTAACAGATTATGCCAATTCTGCTTCTAAAATACCTCTCAGTATATCTGCTCTTCTTTTTCACTGCCACCAGCTTGGCACAGCCTTTAGTGGCTGTCGCTTGGTCTGCTTTCATCTGATCACCCCAGTGTCATTCTTACACACATCCATGCTCATTTCTGCCTTAGAGATCGGTGGAAAGTGAAAATTCACTTTGCAAAACAAACAGAACAGAGAAAATTTCTGTGATGGCTCTCTTTTGCCTACAGATATAAAAGCAACCAACCTGGGTCGAGTGCATGGATGCATTAGGCACTGTAGTTGGTGCTACTACATGCATTATGTCTAAAGAGTATCACATTGGAAGTTAGGAAAAGTGGGCTCTCATTCCACATATGGCTCCATATACTTCTCCAGTCCTAAATTTTATCATGTGTAAATGAAAGGGTTGGATTAGAGCGTCCCATTTCTGACATCTTTATCAGAAAGGCAGTGAAATGTAGTAAGTTAATGTCAGAAGACCAGTTGGGCTGCTTTGGCAAATCATTACAGATATTGTGGGCTTAATTCTTATTTTAGTTCTATTAACCAAGAAGTGTCTTTTTGCATCTGTTCTGTGTCAGGCAGAGGGACCTATAGAAGCAGGAATCAGTTCTAATTCCCTAGAAGCATCTGATCTGCTTGTGACAAAAATATACTGGACTATTATACAAAGTGGAGAACACCCATAAATCCATATTATTTAAATAAATGATTGAATGAATAAATAAATAAAGGGAGAACACATAACTCTTTACTGCGAAAGAATTCCAATTCCAAATTCTGACCTACTTACCTTTATCTACAAGGAAGTAAATCATTATCTCCCCACCCTTTAAGTGTAAGCACTCTGCAATGTCCGAGTTTGGGAAGAGAAATAGCAGACTATGTGTGATCAGCCTGAAGAGGTGAGAAGAGTGTTATCCACATTATCCACTGGCCCAACACACTTGTCTGAGAATGGGTGATCTGGGACTTGATACAGTTTGGCATCAAAATCTAAATCAATTCAATTTGATGCACAAAACTTGAAGGCATAACATGAGTTCCAAGCAAGTTTTGAAGGCAGTTGGGATGAGAACATTGTCATTAAGTGCAGGATATATAGGAAGTGCAGGTAAATTCATTGAAATCTGGACTAAGTGATGCTGAGGACAGAGTCTAGGCTTCTCCTGGAGGCCATCGGCAAGGAACAGAGAAGGGAAGAGCTCCATCCAAGCAAGCTGGAGTTCAATTTCCAATCCCTGCAAGAGAACTGAAATAGTAAACCAGAGCCTGAGACCAGACCAATAAGGCAGTGCTTAGAGAAAGGCTGAAACCCTGTAAAGATGCATCTGTGAGCTTACTTCGGTCACACTGTACATCAGATTTCATAAATATGTCTAATTTAGACCTCACTCATTGCTGGAGAAGAGACTCCCCATGTGTTCTTCGATCTGCTCAGCACCAGAATAGATGCTGAGTAGGGCCGAGCCTAAGCAAAGGAGCTATCTCTGTCCATGGCTGGGCAAGGCCTGAAAGGCCAGGGCCTGGCAAACAGGGTCATTAGCCACACCAAGGAAGGGTGAATCCCAAGCAGACACAAAGAGTTAGACTGGAGAGTTTCTGCGGCCACCTCACAACTATAACTCTACCTAAGTACCCACTCATAGGGAAGAGACCTACATAAAATGAATAAGATTAAGTAAGAATAAGCAAGATTCAGGCAAATAAAGATACAAGTCAGCTTTTCAAATAACTATCCTGAGTCTCTCTTGCTAAAGCAAAGTATCATCTTCAAAACATTCAGTGTTACAAGGAAAGAAGAGAGAAAATTGATTTCTCTCATCATGTAAAAAGGACTACAGAAAATTAGAACAGGGTACATAGGTGTACTCTAATTTTGGTCAAACAGAGGCTTGTTGTGGAGAATGCTTGTTTCAAATAAGAATTGCCCTTAAGAAAGAAAGAGATTTCCCAACCATACATCTTACAGATTGTGTCCTGTGTTAAAGTATCAAATAAAGCCAAACAATCTGAGGGCTCATTCAGTTCTTTTAAAAGCAAGCCAGTCAAACACCATTATTTTTTAGGGTCCCACAGTGATTTATCCAGGAGGAATATTCCCTTGACTGAAAGTAAAATGTTCACCCCTGTGTCTAATTAGGTTTTCCAGGGCACCCGCAGACAGTGGCAATAGTCACACTGTGAAAGTGACATTAAGAGTCAGATCATTTTCTAGCAAGTGAGAAGTATATCTGGCCAACCTAAAGAGTACCTTTGTTCCCACAAGTTCTAAGATTTTCTTAGCATACAATCTCCGTTTTATTCCCTGAAGGGAAATTCCCTAAAAATTGGGGTTATATTGGACTGGGATGTGAGTGTGAGGAGATAGCACACATCTGCTTGTAGTACAAGACAAGTTATAGGCAAGACATTCTTTCTCCATCAGTCCCCCTAGGTAAGGGGCAGTGGTGGCAGCTATTAGCACATGTCCCTTCTACTGGAAGGGCCTTGGAGGGAAAAAGGGGACAGACAGGTCATAGCAGCCTCTACATCAAAAGAGACCAATTGTGGACTCTGTCCTAAAGTAACTCGGATAAGTCCTTTAGAGTCTAACAGCCTCTTGTCTTCCTCCCTCCCCCCCCCCCCCGCCCCAGTGTGAAAGAATATATTTTGATTAGTTCATTTCAAAATCAGAGATGGTTTGGTGCCAGTGGGGACACTGGAGATTGGGGGACAATGCCCTACTGCTGGCTGCCCCCAACCCAGTTGACATACTAGTCAACTGTGTTCACATTTACCAAAAGGAATGCTTCCTGGAAAGGGATCGGAGAGGGATAATTTACTGAGAGGGGCTAAAATAATTCAAGGCACATAGATTTATACCAGAAGAACATCTGCTTTACAGATCCTCAGAGTGGCACATAGGAATAGAAAGCTAGAATCTTGAAAGGAAGGATACACACTCTCAGTTTGATCAAAAAGATGATAAGACCCAAGCAGCTATAGTTTGGTATGGGTGGTGGTTTGTGGTTTTCAGTTGTTGTGTGTTTTTTTCTTTTCCAGTGGATCTAGAAAGTAACTATGAAAGCTAATCTGTTTTTTAGCCAAAGAAATGTGTACTGATTTACATGTTCCCCAAACATATTTTTGTAGTTCTCTAGTTACCTGCAAATGTTGTGTGTTTACTTCTATCCCATCTGTTCTTTAAGAACCGGAAGCCCCTCTAAGGGAAAGAGGAAGCTGTTTTCAATTCTGATGAATATATGCCAACTCCCCAGGGAGGGACCCTGAGAGAACACACTAACCATTTGCTTGCTTACAGCTTATCACTCGCTATTATTCAGTCTCTCAGAAATTAAAGACTTATATGCACTCATAAGCATACAAAGCCTTGAATTTTATTGCCTTGTATTAGGATTTCTGGATCTGGGAAAAATTGGCAATTATTTATTTTCAAAAGAATATTTAATTCCAGTGTTCACATAACAAATAAGAAATAAACAAATAGTAAACAATGTTGACATGAACAAATAGGATTTTTACCTTGAAAGAGGGCTTATAAGCCACAGGAGTAAATAATAGAAGTTCTTAGAATACATAATAGAGTCATGGATAATATGCATTTTTTATAAATGTGTATTATGACATAAGTCCTTTTTCTTATTTATATTCTCATTTCCTCGGTAGTTCACTCTAGAGAGATCAATTAGCAAATCTCATCTTCCAAAATTAAATTCTGTTCCGTCTCTTTAAGAGAAGATTATGAACAATATAGACATTAATTCTCAAATTTGTTGATTTTCAACAGAATGAAATGCAGAGAGGATCTTAATTTTCACATAAATGATTTTTAAACAACCCACTGCTACAAATAATTCTTTGAGAAAATATTCACTAAAATTATATGGAAATAATACTGACATACAGCATAAAAATATGGCATAAGAAATATTTTACACTCTTATACAAGCATTATTCTCTTCAAAATTTGGGGGGCACCTGGGTGGCTCAGTCAGTTGTGTGTGCCCTCTCTCTCTCTCTCTCTCGCTTTCTCTCTCTCTCTTCCTGTTCCCCTTTCTCTCCCTCTTTCTCTCTGAAAATAGATAAATATGTTTTTAAAAATTTTAAACTGTAAGTTGTTTACAAAATTGTAAAGTCAAATAGCTACTTGATCCAATAAACATATACCCAGAGCTTTTTTCAGAGGGCTATAGATCATGGTTGCTGCTATCAGAGCATGAGGTGCTTCCTTCCTAGCCAGAGTTCGTATTAAGAAAATAGCATGAGTAAGGAACCATGGTCTAGTATGAAGAACAATAGGATGCCTCTTGAAATGTCATATTTATTCTAAGGTGTTTTTTTTTTTGATTTGTGACAATGGAGAAGAAAAGTAACTTGGAGTAGAATTCAGATGAAGTAACTTGATGAAGTATAGAGAAGATCAAATTGGCAATATGAGTGAGCCCCTCGCCGATTCCACTTTATGTTTGCATGGTATTTTTCAGCTTGTTAAGGAAAATAACTAAGGAGTGAACTTTATCATTATGCAAATATGCAAAACTATGGAAGACTTGGTTAGAATATTTTAAAGGGTGTATATCTAATCTTCTAAATGCTGGGGGTGGAGGGGTGGGCAGGAAGGGGAAGATCTCTGCCCATATTATTTGGAAAAAGTAGTGTCCTTCTGTCACTATGTGAAAAAGGCACAGGGAGATTGAGTCCTGGAAGAGCAAGGATCAGGGGCAGGGAGAGCTTATCTTCCCTGGGTTGCTGAAGGGCCAGTCTCCTTTAAAATTGAAAAGTTCATGTTTCTTCTAGATGCATTCAGTGGCCTTTTTGGAATCACCCACATCTAAGCCTGTCCTCCAGAGTAAACTCCAAAGAGCTTTAAAACAATATCATTTCTCTGATTATTCCATTCCTTTAAGTACTGTTGGAGACTTCCAATGTAAAAATAAATGATCACATGTACCTTTTTCCATTAAGTGCTACAAAATGAATTGCTTTCTTGGTTCATCAATGGTGACTAGCTTTAAAAAAAAAAGGGACTCCCCAAATCTAAAGAAATATCACTGACATTCCAAGCACTGGAGATGAGATGGGTCTGCATGGACTCAATGATGAGAGGATAGAGTTTCAGGGAAATATTAGGCTCCATTTTTGGTATTTACTACTCACTGCAAATAGATGTCACATATTTCACTTACACTCAGCAGCAACCCTCAATGACACTGCTATAACCCTGGAACAAAAATTTTCCCAACACAATTAGAATTTTCTTTTACCATTTGCTAGCTTTCTCTTTAGGAGTTCCCAGGCAAATGTCCACAAATAGCTCTTTAAGCAACTATAGAAAAAAGAATACTGATCTTGCCATAAAAAGAACTGAAGTATTCCTATCAGTAGTTGTGTGACATTAGTGAGTTACCTAAATTCTTCTCAGTTGCAAAATTTCCTCCTGCAAAACCCTTAATATAATACCTACCTTATAGGTCATATGTATTGGAGCATCTATGAGATAGGTCATTTGGGATATATAATGACCTGGTCTAAAGCAAAGAGGACAAATTGATTTCAAATTAAGTAACACATCTAGTTAAGTTACCATGATAGATGTAATGCTTAGAAGGAGTGTGGAACCATATCCATGTTGAGCAGGAAAGAGTACTATGGTTGATTAGTGATGTCTGTGATGAGAGTCAAGTAAAGGAGTGGGACATATAAATTACATCCCTGGTACGGGGTGGTATTATTTAACCATTTTGAGTGTCCTCTCCTTCCTCCATGAAGCCTTGATTGATTGAACCTAACCAGTCTATACCCTTAATTTGATGGACTGGTCAGTTCTGTAAGTTTACTCAGTCAGTGAGGAGTTAGTTATTTGAGTAAAAATATCAATGATAAGTGCAAATAGCATTTTTCAAAGGATAAGTGCTATAAGAATTGAAAGTAGATAGTCTGTGGTAAAGCCACACAGATCGAAGACATCCAGCAAAATTCTTTTCTTAAAATGGGAAAAACATTTTAATACTTGCATCTGTGTTTTTGTTTTGTTTTATTTGTTATTTATGGGCAGAGGGCAACATCTGACACCGTTTTCATTTTTCACAATCAATGTGACTATTTCATTTAAAAGAAAGATTCAGTACAGAAGAGAAAAGATGCTTGGAAAGTAAAGAAGGAAGTTTCAAATTAAAGAAGAATGGAGTGGAAATTATAAGGAAATGCAGATCAAAGTGATAGGGCTGAGGGGTGAAGAAGGGACAAAAGAAATGGCAGATAAGAACAGAAAGACCAAAGACAGGGTGAAGAGCAGTTGGAAGGAAGGAAGTCAGAGAAAAATATGTTTTCATTTATGCTACTCCGGAAGGATATTTTAAAACATGATGTCACTTCCATGTCAGTATAGCAAAGATATTTCATAAAGCCTAGCTGTATTTCTTTTTTCCATCAGGACCAGATTATTGTCCCCTACAGACTTACTTTTTCTATTTTTTAGCTTAAGTTTTACAGAGAAATACTAAAATGATTTGCTTTCAAAAAAATTACTTAGGATACTCTTAAGAACTTTCTAAAAATCAAGATAATCTTACTTTCACATTGTGTATCTCATGAAGCTATTTAATTCTGAATTTAAATTAAATCTCTGAAGTACATGTATCATATAAAGGGGAATCACTGCCAAACCTGATGTCACGCTTTTTAAGAATCATAAATCTTTCCTTTTTTATGATCACCCAAGCAACAATGACATCCCTGACATAGAAGCAATTTCACTTTAAAATGTCGCTTTCCTTCATAAATTTGCAAATTTGAATGAACATGACACTTTGGATCTTATTAGAAACACAAAAGGCATTTACAATTATTTTTATTTTTATTTCTATGTGAATATCCCAGTAAACTGAAATTTGGGGATTTCCTTGAACTTCAAAATTTTGCTTAGAAAAGCATAGATATGTGTTTCCCTCGTACCAAAGAATGAACCCCTACCATGCTCCTTATGTTACATCCCCCAGATGGATCCCTTCCAGGCTCAGTGCACATGCCTATGTCTGCACACACCCAGTCCAGTGTATGTGAGCTTCTCCGTCCTCAGTCTGCTTCTCAGGTTGTGATCCATTACAAAGCACACTTTCTAAGAGCACCTTACAACCAACTCTCACCTCAATTAATGATAGGTTTTGCTGAATTGATTGATTTCCCAGGAGTGGCATCTGATATAATACATGATATGCATTATATAATAGGTCTATAAACATTTACATTGACATATGTCCTGTTAAACAATGCAAATGTTCATAGTAAAAGCCTGAAGAAATTAAAGTATACCCATTAACTGGAATACTACGCAACCAATTGCACACCATATTCAAGTGTTTATAAAGATATAACTGAAAAAAAATCAGGATTCAAAATTGTATATACAGTATAATTAGTATAATTATATATACAGTGTGGAGGAAAATAAAATTAAGAATTATAAAAGAACCAAAAGAAATTAATGCCATTACTGTGACTAGGTGGCTACATTATAAGTGATTGTTTTCCTTCCATTTTTCTATTTGTTTTCAAGATTTACTTTATGAGGATATGCTTTTTCAATAGTATGCTGGTATTTTAAAATATTTAACCAGAGGACCTGTTTTGGTTTTGTTTTCCTCCTCAATTTATCTTTTACTGTCAAATAAGAGAGGACCAAGGCAAATTGTAGCAGTGATAAAAGAAACAGGAACCAGGCAATTGAGTTGGGGACCTAGGGTGAGACATGGAAGCTGCCATAAAGAGGTCTGAAATCAACCAGGTATGGCTGCAGTTTTATTGTTATACAGTCAAAGTTACAAACTGGGATTAGTCCATCTAGAAATGGAAAGAGGGACAGAAGCCCAGATTTACAGCCAAAAAGAAAAGAAGAAAGAAAGAAAGAAAGAAAGAAAGAAAGAAAGAAAGAAAGAAAGAAAGAAAGAAAGAAAGAAAGAAAGAAAGAAAGAAAGAAAGAGGCAATACACTGGCATATCATGGGGTATCTCATATAACTAATATAGTCCCCATACTCTCTGCCTCTTTGGAGAGAACTAAGCTACCAGCCAAGACTTATGGCCAAAGGGATGCTTAGTCAGCAATACTGTGCACAGAACTACTCTTCCTCAGGGGTCATGGCAGCCTAGGATCATCTCATCAGAAATGAGGCAAAGTCTTGGATGTCTTTTGTGTTCAGCTGAGAAGTCATGCTGATATTCAGGAGTTTTATACTTGCATACTTATTCTTGATGGCAGTGAATTAGGTTACGTTTTCATTTAGTTGCACTACATCTTTGGCCACGTGTTGCATGACTTCTAATACTTCATTCTCAGCATATCCAGGGTAAAACCACTGCTTTAAGCTCCATTTTTCTTGGCCTAGAACCATCTGGGACAGGCAGGAAGCAGCCCCTACCACCTGAGAAGGATGACAGTGCACCATTTCATAGTCAATGAGAGTCAGCTCCATCAAATATGGAGAGTTAGCACTATATCCTGCCATCACCAACTCAAGTACACACATCTGTCAGCAGGGTCTTGCTACAAATACTAAGGGATTCAAGCCATAGTACAGTCACACTTGAATCTCATCCTACTCACACATTATGCAGTGGAAAGCTTGACTGTTCGTAGTTCCCACTCAGCCTGCCTTTCCACTCAACCCAACTGAGGTGTCAGGAAACCTCCAGACCAAAGTAGAAGGAAGAGGGCAAAGGGCAGAGGAACCCAGGTAAACAATTAGAAAGCACAGCAGTTGTTTTGACCGTAGAAACCCTTGGACTTTTTTTTTTTTTTAAACAACATGGGTATGAAGACTAGAAAGAAGTTAACTTCCATGTATTGAGAGGCATGGTGAAACATAATGTTAACCTATTCTATTAGCTCATTCCATCAATTTCTAATTCAATGTAAATTCTCTGAGGACCTCCTTTGGGCCACGTACCATCTCAGGCACTGAGAATGGTACAGTGAATAAACGGGAAAGTTCTCAGTTTGTAGTCTTGATTGGGAAAGCTGATTTTTAATAGAAATAATTCACAAACTAGTTAACTAGACAGTTTCAGGTAGTAGTAAGGGTATGAAGACAATAATAGGATGATATGACCAGAAAGTCTACTTCAGACAGTCAGGAAAGGTTGGGGAGGGGGGTTGATTTTGTTTTGTTTTAGAGAGAATGTGAGTGAGGAAGAGGGATAGAAGGGAGAGAAAGAATCTTAAGAAGGCCCCACTCTCAGCGCAGAGCCTGACATGGGGCTCAATCCCACAACACTGGGATTGTGACCTGCGCTGAAATCAAGGGTCCAGCACTCAACCTACTAAGCCATCCAGGCACCCTAGAAAGGACTCCTTGAAGAGGCAAGATCTGAGCTGAGGCATAAAGATCCTAAAACCAGCAAAGACCTGAAAGGATGCTGTATCTTCAGAGGACGATCTCACATAAAGCCAGGGCTCGCAGAATGCAATACCAACCATGAAAGGAGATAAGCTAGGGGAAATTTTTCTGTTGAAGGAGACATTGAAGGACACATGGTGTCTCATCTTGGCTCTGGGTGGAGAGAAGAGACAGATAAATTCCCTGAGAATTTATACTTATGAGCTGATTCACATGGGTTACAGCCAGAATTACAATGTTCACATGTGGAAGGGGGGATATGGAGCTTAAAAATTAGTTTAGAATGAGAATTTATTTACCATAGACAAATGGAAACCATCTTAAAGCTGGTCCTCAAACAAAAAAATTCCCACAAATTATATTCCATAAAACATATACTTACAATTTCAAAAAAAGCAGAAACAGACCCAGGAAGACTGCAAATATTAGAATTATCAAATACATGTTCTAAAAAATTATGCTTAATACAGTCACAGAAATAAAATTATCTATTTAAAGGATAACAAAGAGGAGCCTATGAAAATAATGAGACATACTCAGAAAAGAATTAAATAGAGCTTATAGAAAAAAAATTAAAATAATTTTTTAAAATGACATTAGAAAGTCAACCAGTGGATTAAACAGCAGATGAGGCACAATTGGAAAAACACGTGTTGGACTAGTACAAAGTACTTAATAAAGTTAAGTGTTGGTATATTTGTGAATACAAAGCTGGCTTCCCTGATTACTGCTAATGGGATGTTAAAGAAGAGAGAGGTGTGCATATCGAGCGCCATCTCAGGGCAGAAATTTTCCCTGCCTTCTCCCCCTATGCACAGAGGAATGTGAGCTCCACGGAGAAGGGCCTGGTGTAACTTATTCACCAGTGGACCAGCAGCGTTTGAAATAGCTGTTAGTCAGTGCTCAATACACATCTGTTGAATGAATGAAAGAATGATAGTGTATTTAGTAATAGTTGATAGAAATCCTGCAATGTTATTTGGAGATTTCAGTCTAACTCTTGGACTACACATTTCTGAAATATACAGAGGAGGGGCACCTCAATGGCTCAATCAGTTAGGCATCTGACTTTGGCTCAGGTCATGATCTCACAATCCATGGATTCAAGCCCCACATCAGGCTCTGTGCTGACAGCTCAGAGTCTGGAGCCTGCTTCAGATTCTATGCCTCTCTCTCTCTCTCTCTCTCTCTCTCTCTCTCTCTCTCTCTCTCTCCTCCTCTCCCACTTGCGTGCTCTCTATCTCTCAGAAATAAATAAACTTTAAAAAATAAATAAAATACACAGAAAAAAACTGAAAATTTCCACACCATCAGAAAATACTTTTGTGCCAATGCCAAGTGTGCATTTGTTACCATCTAAAGAGAGATTGGGGTTTCTGTACATTATTGGGAGGTTATAACAGTCTCTCTTATCCTCTTATTTGGTCATGTTGACAAAACCTGACCAATACTCCAGCAGTCTTTGTTCCACACTCCCTGCACCCCTGTACATTTTGAGATACTGAAATTAAAACTTCTAAATGTCAGCCAAAGGGGGAACTGATGTAGTCTTCAGGATTTCAAACCTCTTTATCAATTCTTGCAGATTATTTCACACTTACCTTTAATACAGCATATCAGTTGAGCAAGTTACAGGTGAAAAACATAAGCAAATAATTTTCACTACTAAATCTCTTCCAATCTGTGCCACGTTGCAGATCACAAGTGTATTCTCCTCTGGCCACAATGACACTTTTTCTGGCTCTCAGCTAGATGTGAATCCATCAATACCAAATCAACTGGAAACCTAACCATTTCATCTCCAAGGCAATCTACAAATCTACATATATGAGGCCATTCCTTCAAGATCAGCTTCAAACTGGGCACTTCATCTATAAGGTCATCTACAAGTCCTGAACAGGGACAAAATGGCGCCTCTGTGCATATGTTCACTGGGATCTCAATGCTGCTTTTCCAAAGCATAATAGGGATGGAATAGATTTTCTAAAATGGATGGAGGCTTAGCAAAACAGGGTAATGACTAGGCTCTGCCAATCTGCTATAATCTTTATACCCTGAAAGCCTAATTGAACTATAAAACTCAGAGTAATAACCACAAGTTACATGTGAATGACAAACTTGTAACTAAATTACTAAGAGATTAATATTGCTATAAGCTTTCATCCCCAGCTATAAAGGCCTATGCAAGAAGCCTATATAATGTTTCACTCTTTTCTAGGCAGTGCAGGTAGAAGTAAACTGTTTCCAACACAGAAAGTTTTAGAAGAAAGAGAGGGTATTCTAAAGTTCAAATGATAGTTCTCCAAAGACCTCTGAGATTGAAATCAATTCCTTCAGAACATTGACTAAATTCCACTCCCTCACAGATCTACAGTTTCATATCATTTGAAATTTGATTGCAAGTGAAGGGAAGCCTCAGTACACTGGTATCTGGTTCAGAGACATTTTTAACAACAATTATAGTCCTAAACCTTGTGTAGACAAGTACTGGAGAGAATCAACATGTGGAAGTTTCTTGAGCAACAAATATCAGAAAATGCCTGCAGGCATGGGGTGAAATACCCCTCCTGAAAGAGACAAATAATCATTGTGGGGGGCAATAGCTTAACAAGGTTCCTGGTGTTATATTACAAAGCAAGTAAGAAACCTAGTTTGCGGGCATAAATGTCTAAGCATCTCTTATAGCTGTATGACATAAGGTCCATCATATGTTATGAGAACATACTGTTTGAGATATTAATGACTTCATAGCTGCGTGCCAAGGCGAGTGTACATTGGAGTTAAGTTGACCAGAAAAATAGATACATGCCCAATTTCTGATCACACTTATGCTTGTACTGAAGTAAGTTCTGGAGGTAAATGACTTGAAGGATTGGAAAATTGCTTAGATGCTACAGATATTGGTCCTGATAACATAGGGAAAGGTTTGTTATGACACTCTACTGGGCCTAAAATTATGCAGGAAAGAAATACAAATATGTATGAGATGCATGAAGGTGCATTAAGAGAACACTTTTGTGTAAATCTGAATATCAACCATGAGAAATGTTGAGTCCCAAGTTTGCCAGAAAATAAGTTATTATAGACAGAGGAGAATATACTATTAGGTTGCACAACATAGTAGAGATGCACAAATTTTCTACAAATACCTTTAACTATGAATCTCTGGCACCTTGTCACCAATGTGATATGTCCCACTAGAATTGGTACAGTCTTCTAAAATTCCTTAAACCTACACCAGCACCCTGGAGGTTAGATGGATTGAGATTCATTTTCTTAAGGTGTATAGAGGGCTCAGGGAAGGTGGGAAAGGGGATCTGGCCTGGGATTTGACAACATGACATGAAAGTAATGGAAAAGAAGGAGGAAATTCTGTCAATCATCTACATATTTGATATATTCTAGAAACCCTAAAACTCTAGACATTTTTTTTATCCAATCTCTAGTCTGTATGTTTTATATTCCCCCACCACCTAGCTATTCCACAGAGGCATAAACCCAGAGTTAAATTAAAGCCTTGAATTATGTTTCAAAAATCATAGACAAAGAATTTGCAACTATTTTTCTCCACATTAAAAATCATAGCGGGGATCTAAGCTCACAGAAGTGACTGACTTCACTCTTAGTATATCCTTCACCTCTGAAGAGAAAAAAAAGTGACTGTTTTCACATCATCTATAGTTTCATGCTTGAAACAGCACCTAAGGTATATTCATGAACCAGACAAGGCCTTATCACTGTTATACAATTCCATTTTGGCATCTACTCAGCCATGAAAGCAGTTTCATTTTTATGCGAAATGTGCCAGATGGCATATGCACTGCATGGTTAAAACAAACACGCCGAACTCCATTCTGCTGCAAGCACTTTACTGGAAGGAACATTTGGTCATGTGGTTATATTATCTGCACGTGGTACTTTAAGAGTAACCAAAGCCCCGGGTTGCAAGATGCTTTTGTTGGTGTTCTTTTTGTCTGTTTGCTTTGTCAAGGGAGGAGTGTAGCTGAAGGAGCTACTAAGAATCACCCTGCTGATAACTGAACTGCCAATTGGTAGTGATGTCTGAAGTCTGGCCCAAGCAGAGCTTCTAAAGGACTCAGATTGCTATTTAAACAGATAACCCTCTATGAACTAATTCAGTAGAATGGGTTAGAAAAGATACATTGGATTATCTCAGGATGGAGAGTGAAGTTTCTTGATAATTCAGTTAAACCACATAGGATTTAACAGCTGGGAGAGTTATCGTAATATAATTATTACAGAAACAGGAGGGAGATATTCAGACATAATTTCCTTCAAAGAAACCAAGTGTTGAAATAATATGATCTTTATAAGCAGGAACAATATTAATAGTATAAAGGCCACATATGTATGTGAGACAAATAGACCCTGTATGTGATAAAATTCAATTAAAGTGAATAAATATTGATACCTGCTACCTTCCTAGCATTGTGCCAGGTGAAATGGGAGATACATGACCTCAATTCACTTATAATCTTAGAGGAAACAAGTTTTAAATGCACAAAACAGAGCTAACATTGAATAGTATATTTCCAAAATATGCAATGAGGGGTAATCTTAGTGGCTCTAGCCCAATCAGTTGCTACAAGTCCTTGTGAAGATTTGAGGTAAGCCTTGCCACTCTCATTATCAGCCCTTTTGTGAACTCTTGGGATAGGGTCAGAGGAGATCCAGTCTTTGTCCTTGGATCAAAGGTTGTCACCCTTTTGAGCTGAACTTGAAGCTTACCTGTTCTAAATCCATGTCCAATCTGCCCACCTTTCCGCCCATTCACTCACAACCCAAGTCTCACCTGTGCCTTCCCACTTGCACATTCCCTGTAGAGGAATACTATTTCAAACGTTCATTTGTCATTTCCATGCTGGCATAAACAGCATTCATATCCCACCCTATGAGTAATGGAATGAGGGAGCCCATGAGGGCAAATGGAGCTTGAAAGAACTGAAAAAAGAAACCATCAATGTGAAAAAGGGGAACAAAATAGGATAGGGTGGCTGAAAATAAACCTCACTCTTGTCATAGTTGCCCAGGCGGTCACCTGCTGAAAGTAATCAAGAACCTACTGAGTAACCACCAGTGAGGAAATGGCTTAGACCCAGGACCACCTAGCAGAAAAGGAACTTGGGGATGATGATATGTAAATTTTCTGCAATCAAGAGTAACCCACTCAAGGACATGACCTTGAGTCCTAGGTGCTCTGCTCAATGTTCTAGGATGCCTCCTGGATAGGCCTGTGCTGAAAGATGCAGGTGATACCTTTCTGGATGCAGTAAGGAAAGAAAGAAGGTGAAACTGGCAGATCTGCTAAACAATCAGTTGTTTTTGTTGTTGTTGTTGTTCTGGCTTTTTCTTAATCCCACAGTTGGTACATATACTATGTAATTTTGGTACATATTTTCAATTGCATAGTTGGTACATATGCTGTCTCATTTTCTCACCTGGTCCACATGAACATCTCCTAATCTAGCTTGTGACATTCCAACATAGCCAGGATGAGGTGAGGAGACACAGGCAACTTGCAGAACCCTGAGAGTATCTCCTTTTATTTTTTAGCCTCCAGCCTCACTTACCTCACGTTAGACCTAGCCCTCCATTTGACAAATCTAACCATTTGACCATGGTGCCTGATTTATTTATAAGAGAATTAGGGAGCCTATTATTCAGATAATGAGCCAAAAAATAGACACATCTCAAATGAATCTCTAACGGAATTCCTGACCCTTTCCTGCATAATGATTGTATTAGCAAAGCAGAGGTGGAGCACCAATGCCTTAGAACTAACTATGAAGAATATATAATTAATGTTGGTGATGTTAAAGCATTCCAAACCCAAAATAATCACAACATCTCCAGCAGACTTATTTTAGATATGTACAAACATCAGTCTCTTGCCCATGGGTTTTAAATTTAAGTTGAAATGCATTTTGCTGTCTAAATTATAGAAGTAATAATTGCCTTAAAAAAAAAAACAGAAAAGCTGCTCAGTGCTAGTGCCACATGACAAATGAAAGAGAGAATAAGTAAGTGGAAGAACTGGCAAAAATGAGAAAGGCACATCTCACATGTGATCATTTGCTAGAACATGAAGCGTTTGAGTTTTTGAAATATAGACGAGATTAGAATGTGGCTTCTCTTTTGCATAAGTAATGCTGTTTGAATTTGGGCATTTAACACTGCCAGCACCAAGGGCTGACCTGATCGATAGCACCCATCTCATGTTGTAATGAAATGATGTTCAGACCAAGACTATTGGGGCTAATGTGTTGCAGAGTAGAGTAAGTGCACCCCATTTGAGGACAATTGTGGTCTTGAGAGCCTGAACGTGAATAACAAGAAGTCAAAGAAGACAGTGACAGTATTGAAGCCTAAGACAAATCCAAACCAGCTTAAACATGAAAGGGAAGCTCATTGGTAGAGGGACTCCAATTTATAGTCGAATCATCAAGAAACAAGGTTAGGTATCTATTGGGGCCTCAAAAACAGCTAGGGCTCAGACCAGAGTGATGAAAGCCTCTCTCCCTCCACACCCCCTTCCTCTCTTTCTCTTTCTCTCTTCTATTTGTGTCTCTCTCATATTGGATTCCTTCTCTCCCACTGCAGACCATCTTTTCCCAAATATCAAGAAATTTGACGTGGAGAAAAGGGTCATGTGAGAAAATGGCAGTCCCGAAGTAGCCATTCAGTAACCTCACAAAGAAGAGAGTGGGTTAAGGAAGGGTGTTACTGGGGAGACAATTCCTCAGATGTCTTTTTGACATTCATTCTAAATGTCACCTTGTGCCAAAGACTTTTACCCTTTAAAGAAGAAGAACCCCAACAGATGTGCGCTAAAGGCTAAGAATTTCCTTATTTTATATAATTTAAAAAATGGGAGGGGCACCTGGGTGGCTCAGTGGGTTAAGCCACCAGGTCATGATCTCAGGGTTCATGAGTTCGAGCCCCGCATTGGGGTCTGTGCTGACAACTCAGAGCCTGGAGTCTGCTTCCGTTTCTCTCTCTCTCTCTCTCTCTCTCTCAAAAGTAAATTTAAAAAAAAAACATTAAAAATAACAGTAATAATGATAAAATAGCCATAGCAACATTAACTAATATTAACTTTTAAATAAAAACAACTAAAATTTATTGACAGTTTGCAATACACTGGGATAGCACTAGAAGCTATAGGTGGATATAACTACTCCACTTTTATTATAAACTAATGATAAGAATCTGGTTGCCAAATGAGGTATATATTCTTAAGTCCCTTAAAATCTAGTAAAGAGCATTTACTAAAATTCAGTCTACCAGTTAACACAATGGTTAGGCATGTGATGGATGTTTAAAATTCAGTAATTAGCGAAATGAGACTCCTTACATTAAACCACAACCCTCAGAAACTCTGTTGCCAAATGTTGTCAATAGAAAGAAGAGAAGTATTTCTTTGCTCCCTCAGATACCGTAGGATTTCCTGTGTGGTGGTGATACTTGAGTGGTACAACCTGTTGTCTGAACGAACTCATCAGTCGGGTCAGGAGCTACTCTTAGCAGATGGACCAGTCTGTAGCTACTACCACGTAAAAAGAAAAAACACTTCTACGAGTTTATCACATCCCTACAGAATCATTTTTCGTTAAACAGAGGGAGTTCTGCTTGTGTTCATTTCCTATTTTGAAAGTGGGTCTTGCCCTTTTGGATCCTTTATGGATTTAAAGTCCTAATTCAATAATATTTATTTTGCACTCATAAGGATATATCCCTTGAATGACACAACAGAATAAATGCTTTGATTAAGTTTTACTATGCTTTGCCTGTAGCTCTTAAGATAGGTTCCCCTCTGAATTAATAAAACACACAAAATTGAGATGGTAGCATATGGTGTCTTCCATAGGAACATTTTATTTAAATTATTGAGAATTCTGAAATCTGATTCCACTTTAATAAACACGCAAAAAGTATCTCTTACATTATAAATGTCTAACTAGCCAGATTAAGTGTTTTCATATGCTTTGCTGATTTTTCCTATACCTTCGGGAGATATAATAAATGTTTTATGTTTAATCAAAGGATATGATGCAAGCTATTTATCATCTATTAAGTACCTGCTTAAATATTTCTAAAATATCAAGGGAAGTGACAATGTACATGAAACTATAGAAAACAACCCGGCCTGATGCTTAATACATTCCACTGCCATTGCACAAATAACTCAGTAATCAAACAATTCATTAAATTATTAGCCCCTAAATTTCAAAACTGGACCTGTACATGGAAAACAGGGGAATATAAATTATTTTTTAAAAAACTCCTGGGGGACAATTTGGAAATATTCATTAACATCTTTAAAATTATTCACAACTTTTTGACCTAGAAATTCTGCTACTGTGATTTTATCCTAAGGAAGAAAATAAATATGTGAAAGAATTTGTGTTTATCACAGCATGATTTCTATCAGCACACTTGGCATGCCCCAGCCCGTGGTTTTATAATAAGGTAAAATTTTCACTAAATACTCAAAATGGCAATCATGTGCCATTTTACTCTTTGTTGCTTATGCTGGAAGTAAGCTGACCTCAGATTGTCTTTCACTTATTTCTGAGAGGAAAAAAGTGCTTAGACCTGCAAAGAGTACTCTCATACATTTTTAAGAAGAAGGCGGGTTACATGTACGTACAGGATTAGAATACGTAATGCATGGAGGAAAAAAGCTTGTCTGTATTTACACCATAATATTAATAGTGATTATCACTGGATGATTGGGTTGCAAAATTTTTTAATACTTATTCTGCAATTTCCAAATTTTCAGCACAGTGGTTATTGTTACGATCAAGTAATAAGCACATATTATAAAAGCTCTCAAGGTACTAAACACGGGTGCTGCCAAGCCTTTCACTGCTGACCTCCTCCTCTAGAATGTTCCTGCTTTTAAAGGCTCCATTTTCTGCTTACCTAAGAAAGCTCTTGAGAAGCCTCTGACACTGCTTCTCAGACTGTGCACAGCCCCTCAGTTGTGATACTGTGATCTGCTCGCACATCCCATGCACATCATTCCTACTCATTAATTTTATGAGTGGAAACATAGATGAGATCCCTGGCAAAGTCACACAGGTGTATCCTTGCAGGTGGAATTTGAACTTGTATCATTTAGTTACCAAGCTTGTTCATTCAGGAGTCTAAACTTGCAGATTCCATTTCTTTCCAAAGTGGAGGTCCCCAAGATGAAAAATGGAAGGTTTTCAATGTAACCTGGAAAAGACTGAGTTCAGAACAAACCCATACACCCAGCATCTTAGCCAACAACTCTGCTTGCATCTACATGGAACAGCTCAAACTCAATTTGTAGAAACTCTTCCAGAAGCTCCCTACTGCTCATTGAGTCATGGTAAGACCTCTTAGTCCAGCATTTCAGATCTTCTGTCCTCTGTTCTAAGGACCATTTCTGCCCATATTGCTTTCTATTTCCAGACGTAATTCATTTTTACCCAAACATTTTTATTCACCATAATTTAAACATATAATGTGTTTTTCAATTTTCATGCATTTGCTTATGCTTCTCCCACTACTTAAAATTCTCTGCTCCATATGGATTATGCCATCCATTAAATGCTAAGTCTTACTTTCTCCTGCTTCTATTTCAGACCCAACTACTCTAATCTAATTTCTGGTTCTGCCCTTACCCAGATTGGGGAGAACATAGACTGCCTAAATTGTTTTTAAACTTCTCAACTTTTGAAGTATCTTTCCTCATTTACTAGAAAAGCAATGCCTGCACAAGAATGCTGACATTATCCTAATAAAAATGTAAACATTTGCATATAAACTATGCTATACTCTCATCTGATTCCAAGACAAAACACAGGCTTTGAGAAGGGGAAATGGGCAAGTAAATTCTCATATCTACTTAATTACAGAGCACTTGTGTAAAATTTCCTTTGGCTGCCTCCATCAATACAGCAATGATTTTCGTACCACTTTGACAGGACAATTTCATCAAATTGGCAAAGCAAAAGGGAAAATTAGATATCATCAATCCCTTTGATTTGATTCCTTTCGTCTTTCATTTTTAGCTTATTAGATTGTATGCATTTCTAAGAGCCACCAAAATATAATGGCATAAAAAATACAAATAAAACAATCAGAGAAAGACAGGTTGTAGTCAGAAGACGAGTGTCAGGCTATGAAGTTTACAGTATATCTTATAGGTAGAGGAGATCCTACTTGAGTATTTCAGGCAGGGGGCTAATGTGATCAGATTTGTCTCTCAGAAAGTAACCTGGTTATAAAGAAAAGATGGACTAGTATTGAAACAGGGCTGAGGTATATACAGAGCTCTGGCAATGATCAGGCAAATATTTAACTAGGGTACTGGGAAGTTGAGGAAGAAGAGCTAAAGGGGGAGACTAGAGGTCAGATTGTAAAATGTTTTTGCAAAGCAGCATGTTGATTGCTAGAAGCTAGAGAGTGATGTCCTGTGGATATTGTAAGAAACTGACTTATAAGGAATCTTTCTGAAAACAAACACTCACTAGCATTGCTCATGTTGTGTGTCTGTTACCACCTATGGCAAAGCAGTAGATGCAAACCACAGAGAGCTCACTTCTAAGGCCAAGAGAGAAAGTAAGCATCGCACATCATTCCCTTGACTCTGAATCTGCCCATTTGTGAGTTTGAAATGATGAAGCAAAAAGAAAGTCTCCTCTAGACAGAAAAATTTGGTGATGGTGATTTCCTAATAGAAACAACATCAGTACACCAAAGCAGGAAAATATAAGGAGCGAGGGTTAAGCGTGCAGTTAAGTCCAAATGCCGAATGTTGAGTTGCTAAAATAGAGGAGTGTCACTGGAATTTATTCAGAAAAGAAGCTTTCACAGCACTTGTCACTTCCTCCAATGGCAGTTTATCACAACATAGGCTGACAGATCACATGATGTTTTTAATATTAACTCATCCACAGCTCCAGACTCAGGTGCTGCAAAGAGTTCAAAGTCCATGGACGTGGTAAGCAGGTTAGGCTGCCCCAGTTTTCTCAGCCTTGAAGATGAATTCCCAGGCCCTGGATTCATTCTCATGACATGCAGAGGAGAGGAGAAGGAATAGCCAGTACTGGTTTCTTGGTAAGCCCCTTTCTGCACAAGTAAGATGGTAGTCGTCAAAAAAATTAAAGCCTGGGCACTTTAGTTTTCTACCATCTATAATCATATGTAAGCTGTGGCAAAGCCAAAAATGAAGTCAAAGTATGAAGGCATCTAATATGTCATTTCTTGTGTCATTTTTCTGGACTATGGATCTGGAGAAAATAAGCTATTTGCTTGCAACAGGGTAATTCAGTTATATGATGCATTCATGCAAAATCCCATTTTAAGTGACAGGGTATCATTACGGAGTAACCACATGATGTGGATAGGGGCTGGCACAGATTCCAGCAGGACAGCCACACTTCTTTCTTTGAGCTGTTACATCATGAATCAGAGAGGACCAAAACAAAGAAGAGCCCTATTTTAAGAGTAGAATCTCCATGCTAACATGAGAACAGAGGCTGTTCCGGCAAGCTGGCAGTTTCTGCAGGATTCAGTAAGACAGTCAAGTTGCCAATTGACGGGGATGTCTTTTCTTTTTTTCATTTTTTGTATTTGCATAGAGTTGACATGCAGTGGTATATTAGTGTCAGGTGTACAGCATAGCAATTCAACTTTCTTGTGGGTTATGCTGTGCTCACCACAAGTACAGCCACCATCTGTCACCGTACAACACTATTACAATGTCATTGACTATATGCCCTGTGCTGTGCCTTTTATACCCATGACTTATTCATTCCATAAGTGTAAGCCTGTATCTCCCACCCTCCTTCACCCATTTTGCCCATTCCCCTGGCCCCCTTCCCTCTGGCAACCATCAGTTTGTATTTATAAGTCTGATGTTACATTAAATGTGTTTATTCATTTGTTTCTTTAGATTCCACATATGAGTGAAATCCTATGGTATTTCTTTTCTCAATCAGACTTATTTCAGTTAGCGTCACACCCTCAAGGTCTAGATGGGAATTTCTGATGAAACAAATAAAACACCTAAAACAATAACTACATTTAAACTACTCCCTCCAGTCATGCCTTTAAAACATAAGAAAGTTGAGTAGGAGAATAATCATTAGGCCTAGAAATGAAGAAAGGTAGAAAGTTCCTATTTATATGGATTAGCAAAATGAGACAAAGTATAGCACAGTTTAAATGCTTACCTAATAATGTGTAAGCTTAGTACGTTGGGTTGCACACATACAGAAAAAAATGGGTGAGAAGTTCTCTAGGCTCAAATTGGAACTAAAAAGAGATGACCCACCTCAATATTGTTAGTAACTCCAATCATTTAAGAAAGAAATTCTAAGCATGTAGTTTCTCAGTGAAGCAGCAAGAGCCAGAATAAATGCAAGCTTAAAAGACGGATGCACATTCAAATCCTTCTGCTTACCACTTAGTAGTAATGTGACTTCAATGGTAAATTTTGGATAAGACTATTGGTTTCATTAACTAAAGTAAAGGTAACAGGTGAAAAACACTTGACATAATTCATGTTCATTTGTATCTCCCTTCCTCCTTTTTTTTCCCTCTGAGGTCAAGGTTCTTTCAGCCTCCAAAGGGATCAATTATGGCAGTGGTTTAGTCCTGAGCAAGGCTATGTTATGAGGCATCCCATGCAGTTTCTTGTTCATTTCATTCAATGCACCTTCATTGCAGCTTCCTTCCATTTTCTGACTCTTTAGTGATGAATTTATGTGTCTGTCTGGAATACAAATTGCTAGAGTCGTGCTTATGTCTCTGTCCTGACAGCTAAGATAAAAGTTTCATGGAGAAGTGGGTTGTGCTCAGGCAATAGCACAGAAAATACAAGTCTTTAAATCAGCTTAATTTTACCACTCTCGAAAAAATTGTTGAAAATATTCCCTCCTCTGTATCAGTTTTTAGAAATTTGATAAAAATCTCTTGTTAGTCCCATAATTCTTCCTTGCACAGAAGAGATCTAATGTATTTCCTGAGGATATACTTTGACTCTTGAGCTCTACAATGATTTCATAAAAGGACCAGGCATAAAAGAAATATCAAGGATGGACTCTCTCAGAGAGAAACAAAGTTCTTCTTGTTTCAGCAGTGTAATACTACTGCTACTCCTACTACTCAAACACTAGGTATTATGGCTGGATTTAGTAAATGAAACAACTACACTCATGCACATGGCACAAAGGAAGGGTATCTCCCTGTCCAGCTGCTCCACAAATTCTCAACCCGTGGGGGGCCCAGGAGATGGCAGACAGGCAGTCTTTGCTCAAGTGTTCATTGAGGCCACTTCACCCTGTAACTGCTTGGACCTCCACTTTCACTGACATGAAGCGAGCTTATCTCAGCCTCAAATGAATTTGGAAAAGGTGCCTTGTGTTATCTAGGTAAGTATTCTGATCCCCTGATTAGGCAGGAGGAAAGCCAAGGAAAAACTGTTCTCCCTCTCTCGGTCACAAGACATTAACAATGGAATAAAAGAATGAATTAGTAGATTCTATTAGGTTATGAGGCCTGAGATTAAGTGTGTGCACAGTGAGTGTACTTATCCTTTGCTCCAAGATGGTTTCTTCTTCCCGCATCCTGAATCTTGGAACAGAATGATAGAGTACGCTCATGATTTGTGTTCATAGCTCTGATGAGGTTATGATATATCACAACAACAGACAAATTTATAGCCACTGTTCAAAATATGAGACAAAAGTGCCCATAGTTGGGGAGAGGCTCAGGTGAGAGAAGAGGAAGAAAGGAAGTAGCAGCATCTGATACACAGCAAATGCTCAACAAAGATTAATTGGTTGTGTTGTTATTGTTATAGTCACTGGATTGTCGTCATTACCAAGGGTAAATATTGGATCATTTGGGTGGGCGGACATCACAACAAAAAGGATAGAGAAGATAAATAAATGTAATGAAAGGTTTTAGAAAGTTAATCAAAAAGGAAAAAGAGGAATAAAATACAAGTAAGGGAATGTAAAGAAATAGAAATTAGATAATTAGGAATGCTTTGGAACTTGATTCGGTAAGTAAATGTAGATCAGTGTCAGCCATAAAGCCCTGAGTGCTTTAGAAGAACATATGTTGCATAAATAAGAGTTGGGTTTTTTTTGTTTGTTTGTTTTTTGTTTTTTTCTAAAGGGACAGACAACACACAGAAAATTCACAGGGAGTCTAAAAATTCAGTCTATCATTCTAAATGGACCTCTCCCAGGACCTGTTTCTCATTTCATTCTGAGCTTTATAAAACACATTTAAGTACAGGATTTCAAGTATGTTGACTTTTAAAAAAGAATCTCACTTTGGTAGCTCTTCAGGGACAGGAAACAGAACCTGGGTGCTTTTCATCTTCTTCTGAATACTCTCGCCTTCTTTCACTGTCACAAACATACGGTGCCCATTTTTCAGATGCTACAGTCTTTTATCGATTACAGCTGACATCTAGAACAGACTCAAATACTTTAAGAGTCTTTTCTGCAGGTTTTGTTGACATTATAAGCCTGAAACTTTTCAGAAACAACTTAGCTTTCTCACACCTTATTTCTAATTGTCTGTGTTTAATGTTTTTGATTCTAGTTCTAGTATAACAAAATTGTTAATAAATGTGCAACATTGAGCCTTTATTTCTTTATTTAGCCACTTGCCAGATCAGGCCTCCATTTTCTCCTACCAAATTCCTCATTCCCACTACCAGGTAGTTAAGTTCACAGGGGCCATGTCAACACATATTTGAACTTCACCCAATCATGGAATTCCGAGTGTCTTATTCCCCAAATGGTACCCACCATTCCACTGAACCATTTTTTAAACAATTCAACGTTACTTTCAGCTAGTTTTCTGCTTTCTGTTTAGTCAGTTCTTTATTATACATGAGTCCACTTGACTACCTAAACACACAGGAAGGTTCACACTTGTTCATCCGATGGATTCTAATGAGTGAATATACGTGCATCACTGGCATGTTGGTGAAATTCACACTGGTGAATTTACTGTGGCCACAATTCAGGTCCAGGCCATTATGTGTGTACAGCCTCTCTACACACTCAAGAGTCCTCATCTGTTTGGGGAACGAAACTCACTAACTCGCCAAATCTTTATTATTAAAGTATTGACAGTGTTCCAGACACCGTGCTATCAAGTTCATACGTGGAGTGTATGTTTTATCACAGAAAGAACCCAGTGAATCAGATACTATCATTGGGTGCAATTTACAAATGAGGAAACCATTGCTGAGAGAATGGAGTCAACCCCAAGGCCACATAGCTAGTTGGTGGCAGTCAAATTTCCATCCAGGTCTTCATGTCTCCAAAACCATGCTCAGAAATACTCTTCTCTAGTTTTAGTGCACTTGACAATCACATGGAGGTCTTATTAAAGCAACAGAGTTCCACAGAGATTCTGATTCTTATCCAGAAATTGAGAATGAGCATTCTACAAAGTAAAAACCACCCCCCTTCCGGGTGATTCCAATGCAGGCATTCTGCAGACCACACTTTAGAAAACACTGGAATCCTCACAGTGTCTCCTTGGTTCTGTTATGTGGCCTATTGTACATTTTAATGCTGATGGCAATAATGTCACCCACACATGCTTTTTTCTTGCCATATTCCCATCAAGAAGTAGAATTTATTTATCTACGCTCTTGAATCTAGTACGCTTTGTGTCTGCTTTGACCAATAAAATACATAAGAACTGAGGATGTGCAAGGTGCAGGCATAATCTTTATGTAGCCTGGAATCGTTTGCTTCCTGCCTCTTTAAACCAAGAGATACCCTGGAACCACCATGCTGTGAAAAGCCCAAGCCTCATAGAAAGGCTCTGAAAGATCAGACACCATGTGGTGAAAGAGAGTGAGAAAGGGCAATTGAGAGACAGGAAAAAAGTGCTAAGGAACACTAAGGCACCACATATGAGTAAAGATGGCACCTTGGATGTGGATCTTCCAGCCCCAGCCACCCCAGTGGACACCACATGTGGCAGAGATAAACCACCCAGCAGAGTCCTCCTTCAATTCCTGGCCCCAAAGTCATGAACAAAATAAATAATTATGTCAAGCCCTAAGTTTTGGAGTAGTTTGTTACAGCATAACAGAAAACTTGAAATATACTATTACCCATAATTATAATTACACTATATATATATATATATATATATATATATATATATATATATACTGAAAGCAAAATAAGAAATTGAAACCCTTATGCAGAAAATAATTTGAACCAAAAAACAGTGTAATTGAGGAAAACATTTTTTTCCTATAATTGTCTTCTAATTTCCTTGAACGCTCATTTTCATCATGAATGTGTAAACATGACCATACAATTCTGACTCTGGGGCCAACTTTTTATTATTTATGTATTTTAAGCTTTAAAATATTTTATATACTGAAGTTGTTGATAATTTGCCTTTAATTTTGCATTTCCTCTTACCTTTATCTCATTTTTCCAAATATACTGTGGTGTACTTGGCAAATAAAAATTATATACACTTAAGGGATACAATGTGATGTTTTGATATATGCATGCACTGTGAAATTATTATCACAATCAAGTTAGTTAACACACCCATCATCTCACGTACACCATTTTTGTGTGTGTCTGGTAAGATTATTTAAGATCTACTCTGAGCAAATTGCGAGTATACAAGACTGTATTACTAAGTATAGTCACCAAGCTGTACATTTCATTGCCAGAACTTAATTATGAGATGCACTTATAACTCCAAAATTGTACTGTCTTCTGCAAAGGCAATGTGATGTGAGGCAGACACATCACACCTTCCATTTCTACCTTCCACTTTTTTGCACCTGATTCATCTGTTCAGAGATCAAAGTCAGTCTGAGTTATTAAATGAATTTGTGTGTGTTCTTCCTCTAGAGACCCGAACTGGGACTGAAAGGCTTCATTTTCATAAGTTCCCAGATGAACACAAATCCAGAGTGAAATTTAACAAACTTTTAACTTGCATAAGCAATTGTTAACTTTTCAGGACTAATCCATTTCTGCACTGGAAATATAATGGCATTTTATCCTTTTAACCTCATGCCTAGAAATTCTGCACATAAAATCCTATTTTGATCATTAAAATTGATGCACATACCAAATCATTGAATAACTACACTCATTCCCATCTGCTAGGGAGGCACAGTGCCACATAGAGGTGGCTCGCCGGTACTTTTGAGGCATCACAATCAACTGAAGATAGGATCAGACATAAACCATGCTGCTTGCAATAACAGTTCTGCCCAGTCTGACTTTCTGTTTAACTCCAGGCAAAATGTTTCAATAGAAAACGTTATGGCCATCATGTGTGGATATAATCAATTATAAAGGCTTAGTGTTTGGGACAACCTGATGGAAGTTGTACCTGACTTTGCTAAAATGCCCATGATGTCCTGAAGAACTTCCTCATCACTATTAGGGCCACCTTACCATCCACAGTGGGACACCATGTCTTTCCCTTGACCTGCATTGGAGGTCTACCTTATCCTAACCTACAACTGACCCCTCTTTGGCTCTCTTTCGTTTATTTCTGAGTTTTTGACAGAATCTGTGCCAAACCTGTCTTAAATCCCTCAACTTTTCAACACTGCTTTCTACCTCACTTCCTCATCCAGTATCATGGTTCAAGTACAGGTTATGGCTAATCACTTCTCTCCAGCATTTCAGGTTCATATACTCAACTGTTTGTGGGGTATCTCCACTGAGATGTACACAGCACCTCAATCTTAATGCATTGCAAACTGAATTTACTATCTTTAATTTACCATGTTACCGTGGCAACATCATCCATCCAATTCTGCAAATCCTTTCTCTTACTCCAAGCCTTCAATCAGGTACCGAGTCTTGCATTGTTTAGCTACTCATACATCTCAAATTTAGCCCCTTTGTGAAAGCCTTCTAACACAACCTTGGTTCAAGTGCTTATTATCTTTCACATCAACTATTGAAAAAGATTTTCAGACCTCCACAGATTATCCCACCAAAAATAATAGTTAACATTTTTTTGAGTATTACTATGTGTCAAGCACTTCCCAGTGTGTACTAATTCATGTAATTCTTGGTAAGTGTTTTTACAATCCTTCATATTAAAATAAGAAGTCAAGGCAGAGACATTAAGTTGCTTGCCCAATACCATGCCCTAAGCATGTCAGAACCAGAGTACAGATCCAGGCGGTCTGACTTCATAGTCTAAGCTCTGAACCACTCCACTCCATGACCTAAATATGGCCTCCACTGGTTTCAGGTGGCTGCCAGTCATTCACAGACTTAAAACCAGGCTTCCCCTGAAAGCATTCAGAGCCCTTCTTAATGTGCCCCACCTTGTATCTCTCTTGTATCTTCAGGCTTTCCCTTTCAATGGTCTTTGCTTCCTGTGTGCATATCTACTCAGGATTCCACCATTTTAAGAAAAAGATCTTCCATTAATCCTGCTACCTCTCCAGGTCCTGCCTCACCTCTCCTTTTCACACTCTGCGACCAAAAGAAAACAACACTCCAATCCTCAATCCTCCCACGCATCAATTTTCTGTTAACCCTCTCATCAGGCTCCCATCATCTTTCTACTAAACCTGCCTTTTCGGAATCACTAAGGCCACTCTAATGACACACTGAAGGTTGTGAAATGTGAAGTCGAAGAAAATCCCTTGAGCCCGGCTCACTCTTTCTGGCTACAGGATCTTCAGCAAGTTATTTAACTTCTCTGGGTTTCTGATCTATTCCTCTCTGAAGTGTATATACCTTCCTTCTATCCTGTCGAGCAACCCCCACCTCATTCCTATCATAACACTCTCATCTGCACCTGTTTTCCCTAAAAATTAACCTGTGCCCCAGGACTTTGTCTCTCCTCTCTTTCCACCCAGTCCATGGTTGGCTACTCACTACCTGCATTATCTTTGGCACTTAATTTCTCTTCACCATTTACAATATACATTTACAATATAAAATTACATTTACAATATAAAATTAATAATACCCATCTTCATACCTAATGTATTTTTATGAGGATTAATACATATAGAGAGAGCTACAATGAAAACTCTGAAGAGTCATTCACATGTTGGTGTAGTTGTTGTATTAGTGTGGAGGGGAGTGGGTGCTTTTGAAATAATCTCAAACTTAGAGAAAAGCTCCAAGGACAATACAAAGAATATTTTTTCCCTGGAATATTTAATTCAGATTTATGCCCAATCTCCCCCTAATACGTTAGTGTCTATTTCCTATAAACAAAGACATTCTCCAACACAACAAAATCCAGAATTTGACATTGATGCATTACTACCACCTATTCCTCAACCTTTCAAGGATTTCCAGATAGCAAAATGATCCAGTTCAGAATCACACATCGCATTTAGTCATTGTGTCTTTAATCTCCTTCACTCTAGGAGAGTTCCTAAGCTTTTTTTCAACTTGTATGACATTGACACATTTGAAGATTAAAGGACAGTTATTTGGTGACGTGTCCATCAGTTTCAGTTTGTCTGTTATTTCTCATGATTAGATTCTGGTTAGGAAACTTTGGCTGAAATATCACAGAAGTGATGGTGCATTCTTTCTAACAGCCTTTTAGGTGGTGTGTGGTTTTTGTTCCACTGAGGATGTTAACCTTGATCTCTTGATTAGGATGGTATCTGCCATGTTTTTCCACTGTGAACTTTGTTCCCTTACTAATACATATCTTGTGGGGAAAGGACTATGTGGAACAGGTATTTTGAAATTATGTAAGTATCTTTTTTCTCATCCAAGTTTCAAATTATTCATTTGTTTACATATATCAGTATGGACTCATGACTTCTTATTGTATTCAAAGATTCATTATATATTTTGAGCCTCAAGTAGTTCAAGATTTGGCTGGTAAGAGCCAAAATATGTCATTTTGATGTGCCCTCTCATCTTTTAGCAATTTTTACAATACAAAAGGTATTCCAGGCTCATGTATTTACCTTGTCACAGCTCTGGAATCAGCCATTTCTTCATGGAGATCTGGTTCCTTTTAGACCTTTCAGTGGAGATGGTATTTGGAGGTCAGGATGTGGGCTTTGGGTATACTCCTTGATATAGCTATTCCAAGACCTTTTCACTGGAGAGGAGAGTGAGCATATGTATCTATGTACACACACACATGTGCATGCATGCACACATACACACACACATTTACATCAAATATGAACAGCTTGTAAGAGAAAATTAGCACCGAAAGGAAGAAGAGATAACAAAAAATAACATCAATAGAAGTAATATAAGTTTTTCCTTCCTCCGCTCCCCCCTTTTCTCTTCCTGAATAATTCAGTCCTAAAACCATTGGTAAGGCAAAACCAGAGAGCTGTCCACAGGGAAGCTTGGCTGGTGTGGAGGAGTCCAAGTAGGGTGAGGAGTGTATCCACACAGATGAAAGGCCCAGTTTGAGATTCCTAAGCCCAAGGCAGAAGGTGGAGGGTGGGGGAGAAGAGAGTGAACAGGAAAACTGTGCAAAGGAGTGGTCTAGCATGGGCTGTTGGAGCCCAAGCAAGGGGAAGGGGGCCATATTAATCTAGATTTTTCAGAGAAACAGGGTGAATAGGGGAGAGAAAGAGAGAGAGAGAGAGAGAGATTCACTGTATGATTATTGAAGCTGAGAAATCTAGGATCAGCAGTCAGCAAGCTGGAGACCTAAGAGAGCTGGTATAAATTGTCTGTCTGAGACCATGTCTTGGCCAATCTCAGCCAAGAGAAGACCAATGTCCCAGCTCAAAGAACAGTTAAGCAGAGCACAAGAATTCTTTCTTACTCTTATTCTATCCAGGCCTTCAATGAGTTGGATGAACCCCGCACACAATGGAGAAGGCAATCTGCTTTATTCAGTCTGCAAATTCAAATGTCAATCTCTTCTAGAACCACTCTCACAGACACACCCCAAAATAATATTTATCCAAATATTTGGGCACCTCACAAGCCAGTCAAGATTATACTTAACCATCACAGTGCCCATACATGAGGATATCCTGGCTGGAATTTCAGAATCTAAGTGGAATGATAAATGTGTCCATACAAAGGAAGGCCCAGTGGGAGTTACTGGAACCCACATGAGTTGGGAATGGCATCCATGAATGGAAGCGATCTGGCATAGGTACCACGGCATGGCAAGGTGAGCATGCTGTCCATGCAGAGATGTTGCTTGATGAGGGATATCAGAGGCCAAGCAGGATGAGCAGAGTGTGCACACTCAGGAAGGCTCAGCATGAGGTACAGGAACACAGAACAACAGGGGTTGTAAAGAAAGCACTAAGGGAGAGGACAAGGTGGCCATAGTAATGGCTGGTTTGCACACAGGGAGGCTGATCAAATATGTGACATCTCACTGGTCTTTCCCTCACATGGACACACTCTTGCTTGGGCTCTTGTGCCCTGCACCAGCCACCCATCTGTGTACACAGCTCTCTTGCTTTGCCCCACCTCATGGTTTTAGGACTGAATTATTCAGCAAAGGAGAAGGAAAAGGAAAAGAGGCATGATGTTCTTTTCATTGGCCTTTTCTTTGTTATTTTGCTTCCATTACTGCTAATACTCTCTGACAAGTTGTTCATATTTGCTGTCCCCATTTTCTACTCTTTAGTCATTAGTCATTCCTCAACCCACTGGTTCAGCGCTCAGAACTCCCATCTGGCTTCATCCTTCAGCACTCTCTGGTGTCACTAGGTCACCAATGTCTTCTTCATTTCTAAACCCAGGAGATATTTTTTAGTCCTTATGCCGCTTGATCTGTTTGAGGCATTTGATAGTTTGACAACTGAACATAGCTCATTCCCTTTGCTTCCATGACACAGCACTCCTATGATATTCCTCCCACCTTGCTGACTACTTGCCCTTTACAGCCTCCACTTCTTCCACCTACTGCTTGAACGCTGGCACTGCCCAAGGCTCCATCCCAGGCCTTCTGCTTTTCTCACTCTTCATGCTCCCATATTTCAGCACTTCTTTGCTCCAGTTGTCAGCTATATGCTAATATTTTAGAGATATTTGTCTCTATCTCTGTAAGCCTGACTTTGAGCTCCAAACACATATACCCCGCTGTCTACTATGTGTTCATTCAACTCAACAGAAGTTTTTGAGTACCTCCTATGTACTACGTGCACTGTTGTAGGTTCTTAACTTCATTTAGATGTCTCAGAGGCACCTAAAACTCAGCACATTCAACTAATGCCATTATCATCACCTTTCCTCCATGGCCTATGCATGTATCCAAGGTTTCCAACTCAGTAAAGGGCATAATCATCTTCTCCTTTGCCAGAGCCAGAAACAGCTGACAACTCCTTATCCTCACATCCAATCAATTAGTACGTCCTACTGATTTCACCTTTTTTTAAGAAAAAAATGTATTTTATTTTGAGAGAGAGCGAGAACACGAGCAGGGGAAGGGGGAGAGAGAGTGAGAGAGTGGGAGAGAGGGAGAGAATCTTAAACAGGCTCCATGCTCAGTGTGGAGACTGACTCGGCTTGATCACACAATGCTAGGATCATGACCTGAGCCAAAATCAAGAGTTGGACACTCAACCAACTGAGCTAGCCTGGTGCCCCAGATTTTACCTTTTACTTACCTCTTAAATCTGCCCAATTCTCTCCATTTCTATGAACCCTCTAGACCTGGCCACCATTGTTCCTGGACTACAGTCTCTTAACTGGTCTCCCTGCCTCTAGTCTTGCCCCTCCACATACATACACTTTCAATCTACTGTCCATATGGTAGTCAGAATATTCTTTTTAAAATGAAAATATAATTATATCACTCCCCAGCTCCTAAATCTTTCATATGGACTCCCCCTTTGCTTTTGAGTTAAAGGAGAAACTCCTTAACATGATCTTCAAACCTGTCCATGATCTGTCCTGCTTAGCTCTTCAGGATCACTGCTGCTCTGCTCACTTTTTCCTTCTCTGCAAGCTCCAGATGGTTCTTTTGGACGATAAACTCCCCCATTTTCTGCTACCTCCACCTAGGAACACCCCTCCTCTCACCATTTACATGAATAACTTCTCATCCTTCAGATCTTAGTGGGAATGTTGCTTTCTCAAAGAAGCCCCCTCTGCTACCTAGACATGGTTAGGTCCTCCGTTCCCTGGAGCCTCCCTGTCATATCACATATCATGCTCGCTTTCTTATAATCACTTGTTTAAAAATCTCTGTTCCTAGACAGGCTGAATGTTCCATGAAATGAGGAATCCTGTTATTTTATTTTATTTTATTTTATTTTATTTTATTTTATTTTATTGTAAATAATCCTGTCTATTTTATGCCATTTATGTCTCACACGGTGACAAACACACAGCAGGAGTTCAATAAATATTTGCTAAGTGGATCAGTGAATTATTGGTGCTATAATAATAAACTAGACCATATTAGGTTTATCCTTTTACAATCTAGAAACATCATGAACTGATTTTAATGCATTCAATTAGAGTTAGTAGATAAATATGTGGTGCTATATGGTGTAATGGTTGCGAACAGCCTGACTTGTCTCAAATCCCAGCATCTCCCCTTATTCACTGTGTGCCTTGGGCAGCCACTACCATTCCTGGACCTGTATTTGCCCATCTGTCATATGTTGTACTAAAGATTTAATGAGTCAATATGTGTAAATTGCTCAAAATAGTACCTGCCCAACTTACAAAAATACTGTATAAGTAAGAGTTATTATTTTTGTGATATTTTCATCTAAACAAGAACCTTGTCCTTACAAACTCTATTGATTATTGGCAATAGAGTCATCCAAAAAATAAGGAATTTCATGGGGCACCTGGGTGGCTCAGTTGGTTGAGTGTCCGACTTTGGCTCAGATCATGATCTTTGCAGTTCGTGAGTCCGAGCCCTGCGTCGGGCACTGTGCTGACAGCTCAGAGCCTGGAGCCTGTTTCAGATTCTGTGTCTCCCTCTCTCTGCCCCTTCCCCACTCATGCTGTGTCTCTCTCTGTCTCTCAAAAATGAATAAACGTTAAAAAAAATTCAATAAAATAAGGAATTTCGGGAAGGTGGAGAGCAGAGTGAACAAGATCATTTTGGGAAAAGGTTCCAAAGGAATCCAGTCTAAACCTGCCATAGGGCCATGGTTACGAGTAGCACCTCCTTTTGATCTCAGTAGTGACTCAATAGTGTTTATCTCAAAGTTACCTCAGTGACCACCATGAGCAGAGGGAACCTCCAGAGCCTCCACCTGTTTTATAGATACGATCACCACTCTGGTGCTGCAGCAAGGGACCTTGGTCCCTTCTTTGCAGGGGCCTCCCAAGACTCATTATACCAACACAGAGACACTATGACCTCCTTCTAGTATATGGACATCATGCATCGCTTCAGGGTACATATGACTCGTTTCAGTGTCATATTTGCTCTAAATGGAACTTATGCCAAGGGGGAGGGATAAGGGAGAGAGTGGCTGGCTTAGCAACAGAAGTGACTTTATGAGTTGGTTGTTCTATGATCTGTTTTCTTTTGATGTCTTATCGATCTCCACAGGCACAAGTACAGTGAAGACGTCAGGTGCAGATCATGTTAAAAGCTCATTTAAAAAACATTGGGCATAGTATTTAATGATTAAATAAACAAGAGATATTTAAAATGTTTAAATGGCCAAAACAAAAGAGAAACTTTAAAAGTAACTAAAAATAAGGTTGCAAGAGGATAAGTATTTAATGGTTTGTGTTTTTAAGAAATTATGACCAAAATTTTAAAATATTTTTTTAATTTATTTTTGAGAGAGACAGAGCATGAGCAGGGGAGGGGCAGAGAGAGAGGGACACACAGAATCTGAAGCAGGGTCCAGGCTCCGAGCTGTCAGCACAGTGTCTGACACGGGTCTCGAACTCATGAACCATGAGATCATTACCTGAGCTGAAGTCAGAACTGACTGAGCCACCCAGGTGCCCCATGACAAAAATTTTAAAATGTAAACAGGTTTTAAAATGTAAATAAGTGATGGGGATATAATGCACAGCATCCTGACTATAGTTAATAATACTCTATTGAATAATTGAAAGTTGCTAAGAGAATAGATCTTAAAAGTTCCTATCACGAGAAAAAATTTTTTGTAACTCTGTATAGCGACAATGTTAACTAGACTTCTGTGGTGATCATTTTGCAATATACACAAGATTGAATCATTATGTTCTACATCTGAAACTAATATAATGCTATATGTGAATTATACCTCAATTTAAAAATCAAGAACTAATATCAGATTTAATAAATGTTAGTGTATTGGAAAAGTAAGTAATGTATAAAATATAAAAGAAGCTTTCCCACAGAGAGGTTTAACAAATGTGTAAATTATATATCTATGAGTAAAATGGAGAGTACTTTGGTAAATAATATTTATTTCTAAAAAGAAAATCAAGGAATTTGTTGTAAATTATAGAAAAATACATTTTTGGGGCGCCTGGGTGGCGCAGTCGGTTAAGCATCCGACTTCAGCCAGGTCACGATCTCGCGGTCCGTGGGTTCGAGCCCCGCGTCAGGCTCTGGGCTGATGGCCCGGAGCCTGGAGCCTGTTTCCAATTCTGTGTCTCCCTCTCTCTCTGCCCCTCCCCCGTTCATGCTCTGTCTCTCTCTGTCCCAAAAATAAATAAAAAACGTTGAAAAAAAAATTAAAAAAAAAAAAAAGAAAAATACATTTTTAAAACTTAAACTAAGCATTATTTACAAACCCATGCAGCAAATCGAGTAGATTAACAAAGAATTAGTATGAAGACGTTCTCCCTCATTTCTAGAAAGTACAAGGAAACTCTGAAGAAGAAATCATATCAACCCCCTGGACTAAATCATCATACAATTTCTGCCAGCACCCAAAATATGGCACAGATTCAGAACCCAGCAATATACTAAAGGAACAAAAGTTGCCACCTCATCTAGGGGTAAAGAGGAGGCCTTTACCCACACAGAATCAGGTCAAAACCCAAGCCCCCCCCCCCCCCGTACTAGATGTGGAAGTTTGTGAGAGTAACAATTACCTACACTTTGGTTTCCTCCTCTATAATTTGGGTATAAAAATATACTTACAAACATACATACTAAAAGGGTTTTTATGAGTATTAAGTTAGTTAACACTTGCAAAGTGCTACACAATGCCTAGCACATAATGAGCTCTCAGTAAATGTTAGCTATTACCATATTTATTACATTGATTTCCACTGCACCCTAAGTGGTGCCTTCCTATATGCCTATAATCATGTACATAATTTATGGAATTGTTTGAGATTTGAACTTATATCCAGAAGGACCTTCACCTTCAGTGTTAACAAAACCTGGCAACCAATTCTAGCATCTTCATTTGCAGACAGGAAACTTTAGGTGGGCAGTTTTAACTCCCTTGTCTTGCCGGGACCTACCTTGCTGGGTTCTAATAAAGGTTAAGTGAAATAATATTGTAAACTGCAACAGTATAAGAGGAACTAAAAAGAGAGGAGACAAATGCTCCATTGATATTTTATTGAGAAATATAAAAATGGAAATTCAGGCGAAGAAAGAATATTTCAGATTGATGCCAGTTCAATAAGCAGACAAAAAAGCTCTGGCGAAATAATTGTGTCACCATCTCCAATGACTGGAATCACCTGGTATGCTAATTATGAAAAATTTTAACACTTGAACAAAATAAGGCATTTGTGTGTTTTGGCAGCATACAAAAGTAGCCGTGCTTGGTATGATTTTCTATAATGGTATATTTATCAGAAGAAGTTCACTTTATCTGCTGCAGAATACTCTTTGATGTCATTAACCTACAGAAATAATTATAGGAAAGTAATGCAAGATTCTTCAAAGGGTGAGGTGACAGGGGCTTTCCTCCACTCCTGCAGGCTACATCCATTAACGCAGCGAACCACAGTCCTCTGGAGTCGAGGAAGTAAGTAATCAGAAAGCACCTGAAACAATGGCCTTCAAAAATTCTTCTGATCACTTATATCAATCATATTAATATTGATTGTTGGAAAGAAAACATTGGTAATTATTTAATAATGCAACTTTTCTGCAAAACTCCAAAATTCACAAATCTGAAGTTTTAAATGCTATTATAAATCAGGAGCAACATGCTCCTGTTGACTCCAGAGGAGATGGTTTGGTACTAGGAAGAAAATCATACTTGGAATCAGGACACTCAAGTTCAAAACTCCAGTCGGCTACTTACGGCTGAATGAACAGTGCTGCTTACCAAGCTCCCCAAGCCTACTTCCTCCCCTGTGGGACAAGAATGCAATGACCTCCACATTTTAGGGTGAAGATTACATGAAAAAAAACGACATACATTTCTAGATCAGAATAGAAGCGATAATTATTAACTGAATCGAAGATTACTTTCAACATAAAAATTATAATAACAGCTAAGGTTTATTATGTACTATATACCAGCTGTTGTACTAAACATTTTATGTTAATTATCTCAGTTTTCCTTACCATATAATCCAGCAATCTCATTTCTGGGTATATATCTAAAGAAATTGAAAGCAGGATCTCAAAGAGATATCTGCACTCCTATGTTCGTTACAATACTCTTCACAATAGCCAAGATACAGGAACAACTTAAATGTCCATCAATGGACATATATCACATTTTATTTAGCTATCTATCTATCTATCCATATATGGATACATATAATTAATATATCTATATCACGATATTATTTCACCTTTAGAGAAGGAAATCCTGCCACTTGCAACAATACAGATGAATCTGGAAGACCTTATGTTAAGTGAATTAAGCCATAAAAGACAAACGTGGCGGCACTCGTATGAGGTATCTAAAGTAGTCAGACTCATAGAAACAGAGAGTAGAATAGTAGTTGCCAGAGGCTGGGGGAAGAGAGAAAGGAGTTGCTCCTCAATGTGTTTAACATTTCAGGTATGCGAGATGAATAAGTTCTAGAGGTCTGCATCGTGCCTAGAGTTACCAATGCTGGATCGTACACTTAAAAATTTGTCAAAAGGATAGATCTCATCTTAAGTATTCTTACAAAATATCAAAATAAAAAGAGGAAAATAAGAAAAAGAGCTATGAGGAAAGTTCTAATATTATCTCTTTTTCTCACTTGGGGAAAAGGTTTAGAGAGGCCAAGTAAACAGCCTAAATTTACATAAAAGATAAGTGCCCAAACCAGGGTCAGACCCAAGTTTTTCTTTTTAATTTTTTTTTTCAACTTTTTTTTAATTTACTTTTGGGACAGAGAGAGACAGAGCATGAACGGGGGAGGGGCAGAGAGAGAGGGAGACACAGAATCGGAAACAGGCTCCAGGCTCCGAGCCATCAGCCCAGAGCCTGACGCGGGGCTCGAACTCACAGACCGCGAGATCGTGACCTGGCTGAAGTCGGACGCTTAACCGACTGCGCCACCCAGGCGCCCCCAGACCCAAGTTTTTCTTACACCAAAGTGTATATGTTTCCAGATTAGTCTGCAAATATTTTTTAACGGCAGAAGATTTTATTCAAGTGAAATATTTTGTTCTGACCAAATACGTGTAACAGATAAAAAATGAGAGACCTGGATTCAATCAGGAACTGAGAACTTTACCCTCAAGGTGGCCTTAGCGATACCTCAGAGGAACCTTAGAACTCAACGAAACACGGTATGAAAGTCATTGCCATGATGATCACATCCTTTTCACATTTATGATTGTGACAGTTTGCAGCCCGCTGGGAAGGTCTGTGACAAGTAATAATTTGTCATGTTCCTAAGGTATTCATTTGAATCTTGCATTGCGAAACTGTTGGGAGCAAGTCATTTACCTGTTAAGTGAGCGCTTTAGAAGTGTGAGAATACATCCAGGTTATACATGATTTGTGATACATATATGATTTGGGAGAAAACCAGACCCTGGGCAAACGCTTCCATGCTCATGAATCAGGGGACTCACAAAGAATTTGGACATAACTATTGACAAAATGTCTAGATGCTACCATACATGATTACTGCAGACTGGCAAAGTGTGCCTTTTATTTTATTGCTAATGAGTAAAGAATGTCACATTACTCTACCCAGTGCGTCAACGTTTCCTACGATTGCCAGATTTAGCAAAAATACAAGATACCCAGTTTAATTTGCATTTCAGATAAGCAGCAAACGCCTTTTTGTAGAAGTATATCCCAAATATTGCAAGGGACAATACTAAACGCTTATTTGTTGTCCTTTCCTTAAAATATATTTTTTAATTTTATACACTTACTTACAAAGCCAGGTTCTTAACAGCAGGCAATGAATAGTAACATATCTTAATCCTCATACACAGAAGTTTTGAATAAATTAGTCAGTTTAGGCAAATGACAGAACAAGATGAAATGTAAATTATAAATGACATATAAATGAAGAATAAAATATAATCAAAATTATGTGGACAGATTAGCACATTAGACACAGCTGAGAAAAGAATCGGTTGGCTAAAAGGTACATATTAAGAAATTATCCACAGGAGCACCTGGGTGGCTCAGTCAAGTAAGTGTCGAACTCTTGATTTTAGCTCAGGTTCGAGGGTTCTCACGGTTCGAGGGTTCGAGCTGCACATTGGGCTCTGCTCTGACAGCATGGAGCCTGCTTGCAATTCTCTCTCTCCCTCTCTCTCGCTGCCCCTCCCCTGCTCTCTCTCTCTCTTTCTCTCTCTTTCTCTCAAAATTAATAAATAAACTTAAAGAAATGATTCACAAAGAGATGGGAATGTGAGAGAGGAGTTAAAACACATAAAGAGCAGATGAAACTGTCCTCTGTTTAGTCAGAGTTCCAGAAGGAGACCATATAAATAATAATAAGCAATGTTGAAGAGATAATAGCTGATAATTTTTCAGAGTTGATGAAAAACATCAATTTAGATAGAACAACTCACAAAAAGGCCAAGTGGAAAACGTCACAATTTTATACCAGACGTATATAATGTTGATACTACAGAATACCCAAGACGCTATCATATAATCTTGAAATTTATCATAGTAAAGAAATGCAAATTTTGAGTTGAGTCACAGGTGAGTTCTAGGACTTAGAAAAACAAAACTGTCAAAGAAGGGAAATATATTTTCATGGCTAGAAAACCTAAAAGTAAAAATATTTACAAAAAAGGAAGACTGTTAAAAATGGTTTTTTAAATCATCACTCTAATAATGAACAAAATTGAAAAGACTAAGATATTTAAAAGGAAGACATATCAGTGAAGATGATGAACTCAGATTAAAATAGCATATTCAGAAATGTAGTTTTATATAAGTGGGCAGACACCTGGCCCTTTAGAAAGCTTGATTTCTTTACAAAGATTTTGTTGTTGTTAGATCTGAGTGCGGTTCTCATAGCCCAACAGTAAAATAATTTCTAATTATTTACATAATCTACTTGAAAGCATTGAAAAGCTTGCTGAGTTTTCATTTAGTTTTGAGGTGAATAATGGGAAAGCATGAATTCTTGGAGAATAGTACTTACTCTGTTACTAAATGTATTGTTTTTCTTCGTGGTTTGTAGCGTTGAGGGTTGCTTCTGTTTTCCTTTATTTTTCCTAACACCAAGGGTATTTTTGTATTTCCTTTGCTGCATATAATTATAGTTGACCCTTAAACAGCATGGGTTTGAACTGCACAGGCCACTTATACTACTATACGTGGATTGTGTTTTGATAAATACAGTAACTGTAGCTGTATTTTCTCTTCCTTGTGGGTTTTCTGAATAACATTTTCTTTTCTCTAGCTTACTTTATTGTAAGAATACCATATATAATACATATAACATACAAAATATGTGTTAATCAACTCTTTATGCTATTGGTAAGGCTTCTGGTCAACACTAGGCTATTAGTTGTTAAGGTTTTGGGGAGTCAAAAGTTATATGTGGATTGTCAAATGCATGGGGTGCAGGCAGGGGGCATTGGCGCCCCTAACCCCTGAGTTGTTCAAGAGTCAGCTGAACTCAATCCCTTGCCACATGGGTCTGACATTAAAGCTTAGAAATAGTCTGGTTGTGACATGGATTTTCCTCCAAAGTGAAGGAAGCTACAGAGATGCAATAATGAGGAAGATGAAAGTACATCTACATTGACATGCATTTGCTAAGCTTCAGTTATGTGAAAGGTTCAATGTTAAACACAAAAAGGTATACAAAGATATATGACACCAACGAATCAGTCCTTCAGTAGCTGAGCTGTCGGTAAATCTACTTCACTGGTGTACATTTTTGGACCGTCCCCTCATCAGAAATATCCACATGAAATTCTTTTCTGCATTTTGTACCAGTGCTACCAATGACACTGTCTGTTTCATGGCTCCATGTCCCCTTTTGGGGATCACACACAGAGCACCTCTTCCAGAATTCAGTGCCAAGAAACATTTAGTACCTAACTGTCCAACAAGAGGAAAATGCATAGGTAAACTACAGCATTTTCATATAACAGAGTGTTAATATTTGTGTATAAACACTAAAATGATAAGCTTTGAATACTATGTAGAGAGATGGGAAATAAGTGACGTAATTCAATAAAACAATACAAAATGACATCTACAGTGGGATTGCAGATATACAAAACATGTATTCAAACAAGATAACGATGAACATTCAAAGGTAAACTGTACATTAGGAGTAGAATTACAGGTGTCTTTCCTCTCTTTCAAAACACTGTGTTTAGAATGGTGCAAAATCATATGTTGGTATGGAAAACTTTACCTCTCACAAAATTTGGTGTTTATTCTTTGTGATTCTCTTCTTACCTTGGGAGAAAGGAAGCTCAGAGCCACATACAATATTCAGTAACTGTATTGTATTAGCACTTACAGCTGGCATTTTATTCTCTCTTTTCAAGGCTTTGATTGTATTCCACCTTATCTCCTTTTTTTGATGGACTAAAAATGAAGAAAAAGAAACACACTTGACACCCTTATCTTCAAATAGCTTGTAATATGCTGAGATATACATTTTATGTAGTTAGAGGTGTTAAGAGTGCATTATGCTTAGATTGAGGTTATGCTCCATTTATAAGGATACCACAAAGGAGGTGTGCTCTCTGCAGTGAAACATATCGGGGATTTCATGATGTTGAGACATTTTACCGGATATCACTTGGTTAAGGTGGTTTGTCCAGATTTCTCCAATGTAAAGTTACTATTTTTCCCTTTGTAAATAATAAATATTTGGAGAAAGACACTTTGAGACAAATATTCTTACTCCTCTCAAACTTTAATCCAAAGATTTTTAGCACTCCTCTGTGGATCATGATTGTAGCAATTTTTGCTGTGTTCTAATGGTAATTGTTTTCCTTCCCTCATTCCTTCAACATTTATTATTTGGAGCTCTCCTGTAAGGACAGTTTACCTCTGCTCCATTTCTATATTTATTCACTTATTTGTTTACATCAGTATAGACTGATGGATATTTACTTTATTCTTTGGGTTATAAAGACCAGTACTATCATTACTTATTTTGTTGCTCAAATCATAACATGAAACTAGCCTTTTTTTCACTATTGTGTTTTCTGATACCTTCAAATAGTCCAGGGTCATCCTGTATTTTCCCTGCCTCAGCCTTGGAATAGGTCACTTCTCTGAGGAATCCCGATTTCTTATATTTAAAAACCAGTATCTGAGCATTGGCATTAGGTGTGGTCATTGCTACTAGAATGTCATTGTTTCTGGGCACTCTCAGCAGACAAAGCCTACCATGGATATGGCCATCTCAGTGCTTCTGCTCCTCACCTGGCTATGATTATGGGCCCAACGTGTTACTTATCCCTGCTTCTTCCCCAAAGAAATAGCATTTTCCCCTTGTTCCCTTTCTCCAGTTACAGTGGCTTTCCACTAGTACCATAAACGACTACATTTGCTGCCCTTCGCCCTACAGATTAACACTTTCATTCAATGGGGAAAATCAATGGGAAGGGTCCAGGTGGAATTCTGTGACCATCCTTCAGCAGCTGCACTTTCCTTCCCCATATTAGGACACTTTCTTAGGACTCTCTCCAAACTTTTCTGCAAGATCTCAGTAGGGTTTATGGAGAAAAAGCCTGAAAAGATTGAAGATTCACCAATTCCTGTGGCCCCTAGGTGCTTTAATTCTCTTGCCTATGCACACTTGGCATCAACTCTCTCATTTTCCATTGGGATTCTTCTTACCGATGTCTACATGTGTCTCCTCCAGGTACATCAGTGTTCGTATGTGGTCTTTACCTGCAGATGCCTCTCTCATCTTAGATTTTGAGCCAGGTAATTACCCTGTGAAAAGTTCTCTGACAGTTCAAAAAAAGTCATGAGCTTGCAATTTGTCTATTTTTTTTTTTCATTATAAGGGGGTGAGAGATGCTGTTTCTAGCTCTATATCTCTGAGTGGGAACTTAGAAAAGTTTTATTTGTGAAGTCAGCCCTGGCTTACTTATCCAATTTATCTCAACACAATTGGCCACTCATTTTTTGGACTTCATAATATATGTTCTCTATTTTTGATGTCTGAAATGCTCCCCATGTAAAGGGTAAGCTTTGTGAAAGTTAGGAGTTTTCATGGGCTAGTGGAAAGAGTGTGAACTTTATAAACAAAAAGAAACTAAGCTCAACTCCTGCCTCTATGATCTAGGTGGCCATGAACAAAATAGTACATGGGCCTCAGTTTCCTTTTCTACAAAATGTAGATAAAAATACTTGGCTGAAATGTTGGCTGTGAGAATTAAGGAGGTTGTGTGTATAATCCCTCAACATGGCTGAGCCTTCAAGAGATATGAGTGCATTTCTCTTCTTGTTTTCTGCTTTGTATTTAAACTGAGTATCACAGAATCTCTAGAAGACCAATGGACGTGGAACAGCAGCAAAATTTAATATATTCAAGTGAAGTTCCAGTCTTGTTTCCTTTTTATTCTCACAATATGTTACAAACCAACTTTAGTGCTTTAATACACACCAAGATAAATTCACCAGCAATCTCTATAAAAAACCATAAAGCTCAGAAAAGAACCTTGCCCTTTTTCCTTCTAGAGAAACACAGTGTCTCAATGATAGACCAAGAAGCTTAAAAATCTGGTTGGTAGAATATTCCTTTTGAGGAGGAATTAAGACAACTTTTTTGAGCCTTACATTCTTCTTCTAGATTAAAGAATGAAAGTATTGGTCTAATTATGACAAACCCCTGGGTTAAGACATAGAACGCAGCTAAAGTGAAAATGTTTTCCAGAAGACCTATCCTCCTTAATTCATTAGGATTTTAGTGAAAATCCTTCAGGCATTAACTCTAGCTCTGAGATACATATAGGTATGCTACTGGAGGAAAAGAGAAGCCACGACCAGCAAAGAGGGAAAGTACCTCCTCAATAACTGGGTTCCCAAGGAAGCAAAATTTGAAAGGGGAGAGATCCCTATAGAAAGAGAGCAAGGCAATGTGGCAAGCAAACACAGTCCATTCCACAGGGTTGCAGATAACAAGCATGGAGAGCATGAATTTGTGAGTTCCCCTCCTGAAAAGTGTTGCTGAAAATCTCTAATAACTCAACTTCTAAGGAAAGTATGTTAATCTGTTTGGGCTACTCCAACAAAACACCACAGACTGGGGAACTTATAAACAACAGAAATGTATTGCTGATAATTGCCAGCCAGCATGGTCAGGTGAGAGCCGTCTTCCAGGTCACATCTTCTTGTTGTATCCTCACCTGGCAGAACAGGCTAGGAATTTTTCTCCTTGGGGTTTCTCAAATAAGGTACCAGTCCCTCATGAGGGTTCCACTCTCATATTTAAGCACTTCCCAAAGGCCCAAACATATCCTGTGGGAGTTAGAATTTCCACATATGAATTAGGGGGAGGACCTAAACATTCAGATTATAGCAGAAAGGAAAACATTATTTTAAAGTTATGTTTGCCTGATACAAAGCCAAAACTATGCTCATTTGTGACATGTAAAACAAGGTAGAACCAATGGAGGTTAGGTTTGTATGGTTTGATTTCAGTCATAGACTTACAATTTATAAGGGCCACATGAATGGTTTGTGAGAATTACTGAGTTCATGGTGCAGAAGGAGAGCCATGTAATGTTGACTGTTCATTTATTTAAAGTATGTTTGCTTCATTCTTCTGCATGTCGCTTTCCGGTTTTCCCAGAACCATTTGCTGAAGAGACTGCCTTTTTTTCCACTGAATACTCTTTTCTGTTTTGTCAAAAATTAGTTGGCCATACATTTATGGATCCATTTCTGGGTTCTCTGTTCTGTTCCATTGATCTGTGTGTCTGTTTTTATGCCAGTACCAACCATCCTGTCTTGATGATTACAGCTTTGTAATACAGCTCAAAATCCTGAATTGTGATGCCTCCAGCTTTGGTTTTCTTTTTCAACATTACTTTGGCCATTCGGGTTCTTTACTGGTTCCATACAAATTTTAGGATTGTTTGTCCTAGTTCTGTGAAGACTGCCGGTGTTATTTTGACAGGTATTGCATTGAATGTGTAGATTGCTTTGGGTAGTATCGACATTTTAATGCAATACTTGGCTCTTCCAATCCATGAGCATAGAATGTTTTTCCATTTCTTTGTATCTTCCTCAATTTCTTTCACAAACTTTCTATAGTTTTTAGTGTACAGATCTTTTACCTCTTTGGTTAGGTTTATTCCTAGGTATGTTCTGGTTTTTATTGCAATTGTAAATGGGATTGATTCCTTGATTTCTCTTTCTGCTGCTTTCTTATCAGTGTATAGAAATGCAACCGATTTCTGTACATTGGTTTTATATCCTGCAACTTTGCTGAATTCATTCATGAATTCTAGCAGCTTTTTGGTGGAGTCTTTTGGATTTTCCATGTAGAGTATCATGTCATCTGTGAAAAGTGAAATTTTGGCTTCTTTGCCAATTTGTATGCCTCTCATTTCTTTTTGTTGTCTGACCACTGAGGCTAGGACTTCCAGTATTATGTTGAACAACATGGATGAAAGACCTAAATGTGAGACAAGAAACCATCAAAATCCTAGAGGAGAAAACAAGCATCAACCGCTTTGACCTTGGTCACAACAACTTCTTACTAGACATATCTCCAGAGGCAAGGGAAATAATAGCAAAATGAACTACTGGGACCTCATCAAGATAAAAAGCTCTGCACAGCAGAGGAAACAATCAACAAAACTAAAATGCAACCAACAGAATGAGAGAAGATATTTGAAAATGACATATAAGATAAAGGGTTAGTATCTAAAATCTATAAAGAAAATATCAAACTCAACACCCAAAATACATTCCAGTGAAGGAATGGGGAGAAGACATGAATAGACACTTTCCCAACGAAGACATTCAGATGGCTAACAGACACATGAAAAGGTGCTCACCATCACTCATCATCAGAGAAATACAAATAAAAACCACAATGAGATACCATCTCACACCTGTCAGAATGGCTAAAATTAACAACTCAGGAAACACAGATGTTGGCAAGGATGCGGAGAAACAAAGGAGAACACTTCTGCACTGTTGGTAGGAATGCAAACTGGTACAGCCACTCTGGAAAACAGTATAGATGTTCCTCAAAAAATTAAAAATAGAGCTGCCCTATGATCCAGGAATTGCACTACTAAATATTTATACAAAGGATACAAAAATACTGGTCCAAAGGGGCATGTGCACACCAATGTTTATAGAAAATGTTCATCAACTGATGAATGGATGAAGATGTGGTACACACACACACACACACACACACACACACACACACAGTGGACTACTACTCAGTGATCAAAAAGAATGAAATCTTGCCATTTGGAACAACGTGAATGGAACTAGAGTATATTATGCTAAGCAAAATAAGTCAGTCAGAGAAAGACAAAGATCACATGATTTCACTCATATGTGGAATTTAAGAATCACAACAGATGAACAAAGGGGAAGGGAAGGAAAAATGATAAAAACAGAAGAAGCAAACCATAAAATACTCTTAAATATAGAGAACAAACTGAGGGTTGCTGAAGGGGAGGTGAGTGAGGGTATGGGGTAAATGGGTGATGGGCATTGAGAAGGGCACTTGTTGGGTTGAGCACTGGCTGTTTATAGGGAGTGATGGATCACTGGGTTCTACTCCCAAAGCCAATACTATGCTGTATGTTAACTAACTTGAATTCAAATAAATAATTTTAAAAAAATAAAGTATGTTTGCAAATAATAAACACCCACATTGAGGCTCTGATATCACTTTCTAATTCTTCTAATTCTCACTGTGGGATTGGGGGAAACCTTTTAACCCAGAAGACTAAGTTAAGATGTCTTTGTTCTGGTTTATCCATCTGGTTTATCTTCTTATGTTCACTGTTCCGATCCTCTTCCCTGGGGCTCATCATTTCCATGGTTTTATTCCGCACCAACTGGGATCGAAAAGTTTTCCATCCTTCATCATGGCACTTGAGAAATTCTCAAGTCTCTACTCATTCACTTATTTTCAGGACTAGGAATTAATATTAATGAGAAGTGGAACTACTACCTTCAACAGGATCTGAAAAATTCAGGCTTCCAGTTCCTTTAGAACATAGGAATGGCACCTTTTCCTATGTGCCTAATTTGGCTTTTTTTCTGTCTCTGATCTCAGCATTCTGAATTCTAATCAGCTTTTTCTGAGTTAGTGATCAGCAGTATGTCCACCATATCATTTGTTTCAGGCAGAGGAATACCTCTATGATTAGAGTTTGAACTGAAAATAGATTTCTCATGGGAAGAAACCATTACATTGCTATCTAATACTACTAACCAACCTCCCAAATATAGTGGGGTTCAAGAGTTTACCATCTCATAGCCATATAAAGGTATTCCTTCCTTTAAGAAATGGTGTTGCTACCCTTCCAATGAGGTAACAGTCTCTGTGGAAATCTTCACCAATCCTCAGATACTTCAAGCAGTTAGGTAGGACTTATTAATTCCATAGTTCAAGCAGAATTCATTTCTTTGCCATAACAGAATTATAGGAAAAATACATTTTGGTTAAATCCTCTATAGCGGCATTTCTCAAAGTCCAGGCTATAATCCAATCATTAGTGAGTTCTAAAATCAATTTATTGGTTTGTAACTAGAATTTTCCTTTAAAATAGAATGGAATAGAAGGGAAAAGGAGAGGAGAGGAATGGGGAAAATGCACATGGAAGGGTAGATAATATTTCAGGAACATTTTGCTTCAGTTATAAAGAATAGCCAAGCACTTCTCTTTTATTCAGTAAGCATCTTTTAGGTAACTTCTCTGGACAGTTTAATGCACATACAGATACAGCCAAGGTCTCAGTCTCATATCCATTCACATTTTACAAAGGAATACCCTTTCTGCCCTTTTCCTGCCTGGAAATACTTTTCCTATAAATGCTGTGGCTCCCAAAGTTGAGCAAGTTCTGATTGTATCACATGGCCAGATACAAACTCAAGGTCAAGTTTTCCGAGTCCATCCAAGGCAGATAAATATCCTGAGCCACTCTTACAACTCAGTGCTAGACTGTACTGACTGGAAAAAGAAAAGCAAACAAAACACAAATGTTAATTAAAAAGACATCGCAACTGCAGGTGGTCCCCAACTTCTGATGATTCGACTTATGATCTCTCAGCTTCACCATGGTGCAAAAGTGATACACATTCAGTAGAAACCATACTTCCAATTTTGAATTTTGATCTTTTTCTGGCCTGGCAATAGGCAGTATGTATGATACTCTCTTGTGTTGTTGGGCAGCTGCCTCAAGCTACAGCTCCCAGTCAGCCCCATGATCACTAAGTGTAAACAACCGATACACTGACAACCATTCTGAACCCATACAGCCATTCTGTTTTTCACTTTCAGTACAGCATTCAATAAATTACATGAGATGGTCAACACTTTATTATAAAATAGGCTTCATGTGAGATGGTTTTGCCCAACTATAGGCTAATGTAAGTTTTCTGAGCACATGTAAGGTAGTCTAGACTAAACTACCATGTTCAGTAGGTTGTGTGTATTAAATGTGTTTTCAAACTTATGGTATTTTTGACTTATGATGATGGGTTTATGGGATACAACCCCATCATAAGTCATGAAAGATATGTACTTATTATATGATACCATGAAAACAATGTAACCTCTGTTGAACAATATCTTAGGTTCTCCTTTAAAACGGGACAAAATGCTCAAGGAAGCAGAGTAAATTCTAATTCCTTGCAGCTAGGCAGAGAGTGCCACATAGACTGGCAAACACTGTCAGTGACACAGAACTACTGGGGATCCCTGGAGAGGCCTGGCTTTCAGTCAAGGATAATTAACACCTATGGGCCCTCTGAGCCCGACTGCATGCTGGCTGCCTTATTGCCCTACCCTAAATAGAGTGCTGCCTTGTCATTCCCCAAACAAAACCAGAGCAGAGGACAATCTCTGTCCAAGGATCAGTGACCTCAGGACATCTGGTCATATCATCCTTATGTAAAACCCTCAGTGTCTTTCTAATGCTCAGAGGGAAAAGAAAGATCCAAATTCCTTAACATGACCTACAGGCTCAGCCTATACGATGTCCTTGACTTAGTTTTGCAGCCTTGCCCCCTTCACTTCCCACTATCCTATATGATCAGCTCCAATGAACTTATGTGCCAGGAGTTCTCTTAACAGCAGGCCTTTACACATGCTGTTTCCTCTACCTGAAACACACTTCCCTTCCACATCATCTGTCAACTTCTCTTCATCCTTCAGTTCACTCAGCTGTCACTTCCTCTGTAAAATCTTCACTGCCCCATGCCCTCCCTTGTCTGTGTTACTTGCCCCTTCTCTGTACCCCCAACATACCTGTCCTTCCAGATAATAAAACTTTTCAAACTATATTCTAGTCATCTGTGTACTTTCCCACTCCCATGGCCCCATAGCCCATAGGACACAATGGCAGCAACTAGGTCTTTCTAGTTCATGGTGCTTCTTTCCTGATCTTTGTTTCTCCTCCATCCCTAACATCCTAGCCAGTGACAGGCAATAAGAAACATTTTATCATCTTTGTTGCTGCTGTCACTGCTCCCAATTGTATGGAACTCTAGGTTTCCTCTTGGGCTTATTTCCCACTCCCTACGGGTATAACTTCCTTTTGCTTGAATTTTTCTGTTCTCATCTGTGAAATGAGGGTTATGGTTGGGATTATATAAAATAATGAATGTAGAACAGTGCAGTTCCTGACACAAAGATACTCACTTTATGGTAATTATCTTACCCCTGTCTCTCTTCTCTCATGCAGTTTAGTGACACCTGTCTTGCCTGATTGCAACCATCCCCCTGCCCAACCCCTCCACCTGTCTAAGGATAACATCTGAGCAATGAGAGATAAAGGCCCCACTTCATATATTTCCCCCTTTATCCTCTCCCTCCTGAGTACTGTAACGTTCTGGGAGCCAAGTTTAGCTGGAATTTTTGGAAACTACTCTTGAAGTTATTATATGGATCTCTGGATTTTCAGTAACACCAGTCTTCTTAATGAGTCTCTTCCTGGAACTGTGGATAACAACCTGACCATAAGCTGCTATATGTAGAAAAATCTCTCTACTGACCAACCGCTTGGAGCTAACTTTCCTTGACAAACACCTTCAGGGGACACATAGGGTGCCCACAACCTTCTGCATAGGAGTTTGTTGTGGAAAATGCACTGAAGAGATTCGGAGTAGTTGGGTTCTAGTCTCCAGGTTTTCATGTAGTAGCTGGTGACTTTGGTTAAATCCCTTGATATCTCTGCACCTCAATGTCCTCATCAGTAAAATGAGAAAGATTGACTAGATCATGTCAATCTATATTCCATTGTAGACAAACTATTCTTTGACCTAATGATTCTGTGCTTAGGGTATATTTCAGTCTGGATCCTAGCAGACCAGATGGCACACTCAAGTATTTAAGGAGAATTTAATTAGAAGACTATTTACAAAGGTGTGGTCAGGGTATAAGGCAACCACAAAAGATAACAACCCCGGGGCTAGTAACAGCAGAAAACCGCAATCATCAGTGAAGTTTTCAGAAAGAAAACTTTTCAGATAGAAAACGGTGTGCTGGGGAGGACCACCTAACAGGAGCTGTGGAACTTTGTGGTGGAGACAGGCCAGCCTGAAGAGATCCTACAGGGAGAGACCCAAGAGAATATTCGCTCTTTCTAAGCCCCATCTCCCACTAATGCTCCTCAGTAGTGAACCAGCTGGAATATAGAAGACAAAAGAATTTGTTGATATGACATTTCCAGAGCATGCTCACTGAGCACAATTCAGGGTGGGAAAGGACAGAAAGAGGATTTGGGCGTGGGGGGAGTGGTGCGGGCAATCAGAAGATGTCTATCCCACAGGGATGCTGATGACATTAGGTTTAGTGACACCTGATGAGTTGTACATGATGAGTTGTAGCCATGCAGACAAAAACATTGTTATCATCTAATAGAGTCTCACCAGTCCCTTAACATTCTACCTAGTGTAAATCATGTAAACTCCTTTAAAGAAACGGCATTGTCACCCTGAGCTCTATCCAACATTAAGACCAAAGCCACAGGTTAGTGAAATCTGAAAAATTTTTTTATGTTACTAGAGAGTCTTTTTGGAAAATAACTTATGGCAACATAAAATGTTTAATGTCACCTAATAACCTACACACCTTATTTTAAAAATACTTTTGATTAGGTGATCTACAGAGTATCCTTCTGAGAGCAGTCTGAGTGATTATTATCCAATTCTTATGTAGATTTATAATTAATCTAACAACTATGATCTGACCATGAATATGCCTTTGCCATCTGGTATCTTTACCCTGAATTTGATCATGAATAATACATAACCATCTGACAGTTGAATCCAATCCATAATGTGACCATACATGATACAGATCCATCTATAGTGTACTAATTTGCATTCTCCAGCATTTTCATCTAATTCCTACCCAGAGCTCTTTCATTGAGTTTCAAGCACCTGGGAACAATCTACCTACACACTAGGCCATATGGGATGCCGTGCAAATTCTCCAGTGTCCTGGGTCTGATCCTAATTGTCACCAGTTGTGCCAAAATGTGTCACTCCAAACATGGGCAGGGGCACTCTTGGGCATTCACAAGATGTTTAATGGGGCCTTCAGTACAGTGTTGCTGAGAGTGTGTGTTTTTATTAGACTTCTAAATGTACATTTATTTTTCCCCCTGGACCAGTCCCACGTTCAGGTGAAAGAAACAGCCGTGGGACTCTAGGTGTCATACAGTAGCTGGAGAGCATGACCACTTTAAGAAGTGAAGGAGTAGAAGCCAAACAAAATGTTGCCCACCTGACCTCATCACCCTGCACTACTTTGGTGTCACCTCTTGCAATTCATCTCCTGTGAGTGGGTACTCACCTACGGCTTCTTTAGCTAGCCCCTTCTGGATTGGTGAAGACTGTTGACATCTCTACTTCACATGCCTTGATTTGTATTTGTACTCTAATTCAAATGCTTACAATATATAGTACTCATCAAAATGAAAAACACTTCCTGGCCCAATTTGGCTAGGAGGCCATCAGGTTATAAATTTTATTTTATGTGGCTATATGGTTATTTCTCTCCATCAATCTTGACCCTGGGGCATTCTAACAAGTGGAGCCTAGGATATTTGCAATTCACAGCCATGATTTATTCCCCTTAACAATTAGTTCACTACTCCCTATAAAATCTCTAATACTATGGTTGGAAATAGAGAAGCTTGGAGGGTGATTTGGTGCTCTTAGAAATGAGTTAAATTTTGTACTTGTTGACTTTGAAGTGACAGTAAGACCATGACCTTTATATCTGAAAATAGTGCCACCTGAATTTGAAAGTGACCACGGTCTATATGCATAAATGTAACAGAAGACTTCTAAATTGTGAGCAGTTTATTCCATGTACACTGTGCGCTCATCAAAATTGGCTTTGATTTTTTTTTCCTTTTAATTGCAGAAGGAAGTGAGTACGGGATCCTGCAGTGTTCCACTTCAATTAAACCTCCTTCCTTTTGTCTAACCAGAGTCATTATTGAAAAGCCACTGTATTTGTTGTTGGGGCTATGGCCCAGTTCTTTTTGAATGAGGCCCCATGAGCCATGCTTAGGACTGCACCATTCTGCCCACAGCTAACTGATGGGGGGATGACTTCACTCAAGGCTATAAGAAAAGTAACCTGCAAGTCAGCCAATGACCCACATGGTAGACTAAGGCTTTGTCCATCAGGGAAGGAGCCATGGGGTAAACTGATCAGATACCCAATTTGGGGAGGTTTGAAAGTGATATGTAAACACTCTTCAGTTACAGGGGGAAGAAACTGAAAGAGAATAGTAAACTAAAGCCAAGGGTGGACAGAAACCATAGTGTAAGAAGAAAAGTGACACAAGCATTTGAAACTGGGACACTTGTATTCAACCCATGGTGGATGAAGGAGAATGAGCACATACAGCCACAGTACTGAGCTGCCATATGTCCCAAATAACCTAGCAGCATTAGGGGAGGAGGTGAGGTGGTTCTGGTTAAATCACCAATTTACATATCTACGGCTTTTGTCTAACCCCTAATAGCACTTGAGATTGCAATCCTGCCAAAGGGCCTATGTAATCATGAATTTTCTGAAATAAACTGAGAAAGTTAGTGTATTTTAAAAATGGAATAGAATCTTTTTCTGAATTATCCAATTAAATTTTGTTAATGACCAAAAGTGATATGTACCTATAATTCTTATATTTTGTTCTCAACATCTGGAATCTACTTTCTGCCCTCTATCTGATTAGTGCTTCTGAATGGGGGCAGTTTTGAGAGAGACAATTCTTCATTGAATGAGGCACTTAGCCTCTCTGGTCCAATGAATGAAAAAGTGACCCACCCTCCTCCCCACTTCCACATTTAAAAATAAACTTACACATTTCCAAATGTCCGCTAGGGGGTAGTACTGGTCGGTTAAGAACTCTTCAGGTAAGCCATCCCATTTGTCAAGGGGCAGTACAAATCCAACTTTTTAATTCTTTGATTATTAGAGACTATATAGATTTCTGTACCGTCTTTGAATTCTAACCGCAGAGTCAATAATGCATCATTGACTTCTTAATTGTGTTTTAATTGCCTCATGTATGTTGGTTTCTCTTCTCAGTTTGATCATAGATCCTTAAAAAGCAGCAAAGGATCCAAGTAGTTTTTTGTAGCCCACATAGTACCTTACCTAGTGCTAAGTATTTAATGAATTCTGACTGGCCTCAACAATCTAGTCTCTGCTTACCTCTTTGGCAATGTTGGCGACCACATCTCCGCCCTCACCCCAGGTCCTTGTCCCTCTGGCATTTAGGAGAAGCTCTTCAGAGTTCCCTGAACATATCTTGTTAGTCCACCATTATGCCCCCACAAATGCTGTACTTTGAACAAATCTAATGTCCTGAAATTGTTCTTCTAGGTGAAATCCTACCCAGTCTTCAAATTCCAGTCTTTCTGGCTAATTACTCCCTTCTCTATAGTTTATATGAACTTTCATTGATGTATAACTTCCCTGTTTAACTCTTTCTGGCTCCTAAAGATGGCAGGGACTGTGTCTGAATCACTTCCCTAACTCTTAGCATGATGATAAGTATTGGTTGATTAGAATCAATTATACCATGTTTTTAATATTTGTAAGCATGAGCCACACAGCAGAGAATGGTGAAAAATATTGGTCACCAAATAGGGGAAACCATTACCTTTTCCTTCACCATAGATTTTTTTTTAGTAAATAACTCTAAACAAATAGAATAGGGACACCTGGGTGGCTCAGTGGGTTAAGCATCTGAACCTTGGATTCCACTCAGGTCATGATCTCACAGTTCATGAGATCGAGTCCTACGTTGGGCTCTGCACTGACAGCTCTGAGCCTGCTTGGGATTCTCTTTCTCCTTATTTCTCTGCCTCTTTCTTTCTCTCAATAAATAAACAATCATTTAAAAAAACAAGAAATATAATATATGTGTCTCACTTCTTTTCAGAGCTTGATTCCAACTTACATAAATAACACATTTTCATTAATGCAACTGAAATGGTCAATTTGGTTATGCCTTGTTTAATTTCTCTCATTTTGTTTGCTTCCTTTTGCAGTTTTGCCAATGAAATACTCAAGACACTACATTAGTTGTTGTCAGCAAGAAATTAACTCAGGCTGAACACTCAATGGGGAGGCCAAAGAAAGTACATGCCTGCATTTTGTTAGAATAGATTGTTTCATTTCTCTTTGGCACTTGACCGGGAGAGGTTTCCTCCATCACTTCCCTGTGGTAGAGAACCATGATATCCGTGTAAGCATAAAAAGCACCATACAAAATAATAATAAAAAATAATCATATCAGAAATCCTGTCAACTAATACACTGTCTAGGAGAGAAGCATTTGTACATACACTTGAATTAACAGGATTTCTGGGTCCAGAGCTCCTTTTTAACATAGGCCTGGTAAGGAGAGTTTGGAGATAAGCTGCAATCTTTATTTAGCTCCACTGATAACTGAGGGAGTTCTGGTTGGTGAAGAAAAGGTGAATGTCTCAGGACCATATTCATTGCTAACAGGCCAAAGACCTGAGCCCAGTCAAGTACTACTAAGGCCTTCACCAGGAAGCGAAAAAAGGTGTTACCTCAGTGTCATTGTGTGAGGCCTCTTTATACCCCACCCCCAGGAGTCATCCAGTTGATTCAGGGTGATCTCACAGAGATACTAGGAGAATCAAGAAGCCACAGTCTCAACCTCAAGGAGACTGAATAATGAATAGAAAAGTGAAGAATACCCACTAGCTGAATGGTGGGTATTCATTTCCTTCCTTACATTTCTTCTAAGTTTCCAGCAATTAAACATGTTGTTGAAAAGGTCTCTGACTTAAGAGATGTTTTGTTATACAATACCTGGAAATGGCTGCACACATGTATGAAGTGGACTGGTGACCGAAATCTATTAGAAGAGACACATCTGCCTTTGGCAGCATTGTTTCATCTAAATGTGTTTTTATACTAACTGCTTCACACAAGTGGTATTAGTTTTATATTTGGCATGGGCGGTGAGGGGCAGCACTGGTAAAAGGTCCTCAATCTCTCCTTTCATAAAACAAAGATAACCATTCCTTTCCTATTTTGAGATGTGAAATAGAAATAACAAATGCAATATATTACAGTATGAGGCACAGAGGAAAGATGCGGTCAACAGTCAATGTTATTATTATATACTTTCAGGGTTGAAGCAAGACACAATACCATTGTCTCGCCAGATTAACATACCATTTAACTAAATATTTTGATCATACAGAAAGTTACTCAAAGGAAGAAAATAAACTATTTGAATCCTTTACCTGACAGCCCCTGAAACTACAGATAACTGCCTATTTTTGCCCCAGACTCATTCACTCACTTAAGACCTTTTCAGAAATTTAGGGACATAAGTTTCAGTTCTGGAATGCTGAGAAGTAATGATTCATGATAAACCCTTACAACTCATCCAGCTGACTGCTCCTAGATATTCCTCTCTCATCTTTTCCAGGGGCTTCTCCATGCCTCTTTTCAGGAAAGGAAGCACCAGGGTATAATGGAAAGAGCTTGAGCTTCAGTTGTAGACAGAGGTTTCAATCCAGAGTTTGGTAATTATTTGGCTGTGAAAGCTTGGCAGGTCACTTGCTTTTTTTGAGCCTCATGATACTCTTCTACAAATGAGGAATACTAAAATTTATCTTGTAGGACTGCAGGTAACATGCTGTGGGAAAAGGGGGATGTGTGTGTGTATGTGTGTGTGTGCATGTTTGCATGTGAGTGTATGGGCGGGGGGTTGAACCATAAATCCTATGGATTAGGAATTAACCAGAAAAAAAATAAAATGAATAGTCCTATTATGTGATGCATAATTTTTTTACTGTGTGATTTCTACATCTATGCCATGATTCTCCCCTCTCCCCACAAACAAGCATCTCAGGAATAACCTGAGACAAGAGTATTAGGTTAAGAGTAATAAACCTTTTATGTTAAGGTAGGTACTATTTATCTCCTCTGAAACATTTAGCTATCTGATTTGCTTCTCTCAGCCTTATTTTCTTCTTCCAAATGAATTGATAAATTACTATTATCTAAAATGTCTTTTCTGGGGTGCCTGGGTGGCTCAGTCAGTTGAGCATCAAACTCTTGATTTTGGCTCAGGTCACGATCTAATGGTTCATGAGCTCAAGCCCCACGTCCAACCCAGCACTGAGAGCGTGGAGCCTGCTTGGGATTATCCCTCTCCCCCTCTCTCTGCCCCTCCCTCATATGGTCTCTCTCTCAAAATAAACTTTTAAAATACAGACATATATACATAAAAATAAAATAAAATGTCTTTATCTACCCTTGAAATTCTGTCTTTGTCATTGTTAACCGTGTTGCTCTTCTCAAGTTAATCATCTAATTTTTAAATTTCATTTTTAGTTTCGTTTTTAGCTATTGATACTGAAATAATCATAGATTTACAGAAAACATCCAAAAATAGTACAGAATTTCCATATGCTAATGTTAACATTTTATATAGCCACAGCACATTTATCAAAACTAAGAAATTCACATCGGCACCATAGTAGTAACTAAACTATGGATTGTATCCAGAGTTCTCCAGTTTATTCAGTAGTGTCATTTTTCTATTCTAGGCTGCAATCCAGGATCCCACATTACATTTAGTTGTCTTGTCTCTTTGATCTCCTTCAATCTGTGACAGTTTCTGTCTTTCTTCCTGTTTGACAGTTTGGATACTTTTGAGTATTGGTCGGGTATTTTGTAGAATGTCTCCTAGTTGGGATTTGTCTGATGTTTCCTCATGATTAGACTAGGGTAATGGGTTTGGGGAAAGAATACTACAAAGGTGAAATGGCCTTTCATCACATCATATCAGGGGTACATGATATCAACATAACATTACTAATAATGTTAACATCTTGATCACTTGCATAAAGTGGCATTTGCCAGGTTTCTCCACTAAAAAAGTACTATTTTTTCCTTTAAATATTTTGTTCCCTAGAAACAAGTCACTAATCCCAGCCCACAGTCTGGTTGAGGGGAATAAAGCTCCACAAAGTTGTATCAAAGAATTTATAATCACCTAATTTTAAGCCATTTGGATGAAGCTTCCACACAGGAAGAAAAAACCCTCCAAATGCCTAGAAGCAATATCCAAGTACATTACCCTGGGTTCCTTAATCATCTTCTGCAGCAGAGTAAATGTTTGACTTCAGTCACCGAATCTGTAAATAATCTTGGTACCTCACAAAATCCCAGATATGCCATATGACTACCAGTAAGAATACTGAAGCAACTATGTTGAGAAGTCTTGAAAGTGGACCTTGGCATATATATATATATATATATATATATATATATATATATATATATATTTTAATGTTTATTTATTTTTGAAAGAGAGAGAGAGAGGGAGACACAGAATCTGAAGCAGTCTCCAGGATCTGAGCTGTCAGCACAGAGCCTGACATGGGGCTTGAACCCACAAACCATGAGGTGCCCAGACATTGGCATATATTAAGAGCATGAATATCCTTTTATCTCAGCATCAACATTACAAATGGAATAATCTCTATTCAAAAAACAAAAAAAGAGGGGCACCTGTGTGGCTCAGTCAGTTAAGCCTCTGACTTTGACTCAGGTCATGATCTCACGGTTCATGGGTTCAAGCCCCACATTGGGCTTTGTGCTGACAGCTCAGAGCCTGGAGTCTGCCTTGGATTCTGTGTCTCTCTCTCTCTCTTCCCCCACTCATGCTCTGTCTTTCTCTCTCCCCAAAATAAATAAGCATTAAAATTTTTTTTTAAAGTCATGCTCTAGAGTACCATGTGGTTTAAGGTAAGGTTATGTGTCTGATGGTATGGAGTATTGGGAAGACAGCTATGTGATCACAAAACCCTGTTTTATTTTTCTATTTTTCCTCCCTGATATACAGGGAGACCAGTTTCCAGCCCATTGTGGTTATAGGAGACCATAAATTTCAGACCTGGCCTCTAAAACCTTCTGTGTTTGCCCTGCATGGGGCCTTTCCTCTTGTCTGCTGGCAGGGGCTGGAGTTAGGGGTCGCAGTGGAGGAAAAGAGGTGAGCAGATGATAAAATTCTACTGGAAATGCTAGCAGAAAAAATAAGATTGAAAACAGCCCAAATCAAGTGAAAGTTCCCCAGAGCCTTCTGGTTTACAATTTTGAGCCCATCCAGAAGCAATTATTTCAAATATTCTTGAAACTAGACCACAGTGTGCATTAATAGCACAAAATCCTTTTATCTCAGCACCAACTTACCAATAGAAAGTTAGATGGGAAGTAAAGCATAATCAAACTTAGTGAAAAATAAATAGAGGTACTTGACCAGGTTTCTATAGTTTTCTAAGAAATTGCCTACCTGGCAATCACAAAGGAATGAATTCTAACAGGTCTATCACTTATCAACAGTCAGTGCATTTCCATTGCAATATATCCCATAAAAAAAAACCCATTCTGCTATAGTAACAATAGGAACTCAATTTTTATGATCAGACCTCAACATTTTATATCTCATTGAGTATATTCTTTTCCATACTTTCAGTGTATAGGGAGACTTATTTATGGAAAATCTATTTGTGTGAAGTTTTATGTGCAGACAACACAAAGGTTCATTCCTGCTTTCCTCTCCCCATGTCTTCTCAAAGATCTCCCAAAGACACAAGCTTCCTGTTCTGACCTTAAGAACTTGTCATCAACTTCCTTGGCAAAAAGAATGGATTTTCCAGAAACATCTGGACTTTCTGACTGGAGTTCTTTCATTTGGGAAGCTCCACATCTTATAAACACGGAATAAGCAGTTTTTCGTGGGCTTACGGGGAAATGTTGCAGGGAAATCACTGCTGCAAATTATATGAGGAAGTCAGTGGCTTCCTGCCCTCTCTGGTTTGGCCCCGGGGGGATTGGCTAAGAAAGGTTGAGCTTTACCCCTCATAAGGGCTCACTGATGTTGAAGATGACTCAGTATCTTCATACATGTATTTGTAGTTGTGCCAGTATGAAAAGGCAAGACCCAATATTGACGTTGGCAGAATGGATTCAGGCTCACTATAGCAGGCTGTGAACGAACTAATAAATTAACTCCACCTCATGTCCCCTAATTCCTGATACTTAAGGGTGGGTTCTAATACCTAGATAGATAGTAAAACAACCCAGATATGATTGGAATTCACTTTGGATATTCTCCAAGGAAATCAGCCTTTTATCTTAGCGAAGACTTTGGCAGCTCAATGTAATGCCCTCTTTGGAGTAGTTTTGACTAAATCTAATTATGCTGCCTTGTGTGAGTCTCCTGCTATTTTTTGTTTGCTTTTTCTGCTGTTGATTTCTTCCCTGGGTGTGAGGGGGGTTACTTTCTTAGTATTTCCATTATAGAACAAATTCTCCCCAAGTCCATCCATCTCTTGTGTATGTAAGAAATCATCAGCACAGCACCTCAGCTCTCAAGTGGATTTAGTCTTGACCAGGGATTAACCATTTGACTGTCTACATAGGATGACTACATACTTTATCTTCCAAATTGGGACACTTTTTAGAGCGCTATTATTGATTACACCTTGACAGCAAGCATAAAGCAGGGCTGTCTGGGACGAACCAGCACATGTGATAACACTATTGGGAATTCAAAACAGAGCTGTGTGCCCCTGGGTCTCAGATATTATAAAATCTCCCCCAGGACATTCATTTCTCTCAGGGACTCACAGAATAGGCCTGTTGACCTTACATCAGCTGGAGACAGGGTAGTGTAGTGTCTGAGCACAAGGGCACTGGCTCCCCGGCCCCACGACCCCGTGCTCCTCGCCTTTGAATGACACCTAGCAGTATCCCAGCTATAGACTCAGATCTGCTGTACTCCAATTCCAGAGCTTTCTTTTCTGAAAGATGTAGCTTGGGAAAATCCCTTAACCTTCTGTGTCTCTGTTTCCTCATCTATGAAATGATGATAATATCTGACCATGACTCATAAAGGTCTGTAGAATCACATGAGTTAATCGTTATAAAATGACTGTCAGATGGTCTCTGACATCATAAGCGCCCAACTGTCCCTTGACTGTTTTAGTGATAACCCTCTTCCTTCGTGAGAACACATCACCATGAGCTCTGCCTTCCAGCCTTGCCTACCTGTTAACACACTGCCATCCTGCTTTTTATGTGGCACATCTTTCTAATACTCTGTGCTGATGTGACTGGTTATTTTACACTGCGGTGATTGCCTAGGCATTTTTGTTTCCGCATTATTCTTCATAGGCCAGTTCCTTTTTATTTTCAGTATTGTCAGAAGATTGCCTCCAGCCAAATGCACTTGAGTACCCTTTTGCCATTCAAAGCCACTTCCATACAATCGAGTGTTAAAGAGCACGCCAAAATGAATCTAACTTCACATTTTGTGACACATCACTCTGTCTCCCTATCTTCTTGGGAGTTTCACGTCAGGCATTGGTTTTAGTCTATTACTGCCTGAAGGTTACAAAAGAATGCATCTTTAGAATCCTCATTAGTATCTTCTGCTAGAATATGCATGACTTTCTGTGACAATTTAATAAATCTTGCATGAAAACTGGCGTGCAGCCACCTTTTGTCAAAGAAATCGTGGGGAAAAAGGGGTTTTCCAGGTCTCATAAAGAACATGACCTTCATACTCACTGTGTATTGTGTCCTTAGATAAGGCCTCTTACCCCATCTGAGATCAGGGAGGGGGGGGGCGGGGCATGGCAGGGAAGATGCCCTAATCTCTCAGCAGGTATTAGCAACTGTGAAGTTAAAATTATTTGTATGAACCATCACTATTAGAGGAAGGAAAGAAACAAACATACGATATTGTGCTCATAAGCATTCAGTTTATTTACATTCACTGATTAAGATAGTTAGGCTTAATTTCAATATTTTATTCTTAACTTTGTGGGAATAGATGACAGAATAGAGGGAGAATGTTCTTATAGCATCAGATCACATCCTGCCCCTGTAACCATGATATCACCAACCTAATTGTCATCAACACTAACAATCACTGAACATTTATTCTGCTTCTGGCATTGTGCATGCCTAGTCTCATTTAATACTCAAAATAGTACTGTGAGATAGGTTCTGTCAGTAGTGTCATACATAGCACAGGCCACAGTATGATGAAACAGAGGTGTATGAAAGTTAAATGACTTTGTCAATGTCAGTGAACTGGAACATAAAACCAGGTCAGGCTGGATCTAACACCCATATTAACCACTAGGTTACACCTTTTGTCTTGTTGAGGGGAAGTGTGGATTAACTTTGCCTGTGAAGACTCCACAAAGCACATGTTTATTTACAAGGAGTCAATAGGAAGATTTTTAATCCATGGAGAGCAGCATGTAAATACAGTCATCCCCCCTCATCCACAGGGGATATATTCCAAGACCTGCAATGGATGCCTGAAACCGTAGATAGTACTGAACCCTCTATATACTCTGTTTTTTCCTCTACATACATCTGTACCTACGATAAAGTTTAATTTATAAATTAGGCACAGTAAGAGATTAACAACAATAACTCATAATAAAATAGAACAATCGTAACTACATCCTGTAATAAAAGTTATGCAAATGTGATCTCTTTCTCTCTCAAAAAAATCTCACTGTACTGTACTCACCTTCGTCTTAGGATGATGTGGGATGATAAAAGCCCATGTGATGAGCTGAAGCGAGGTGAATGACATAGGCATTGGGACATAGCATTAGGCTAGCGTTAACCTTCTGACAATAAGTCAGGAGGCTCATCTGCTTCTGGATGGTGGTTGACCACAGGTACGTGACTGCAGTAAGTGAGACAACAGGTAAGGAAGACTACTGTACACACAAAGCTATTTCACCCAAGTAAACAATCGATGAGAATCCTCATATGCTATTTTGTGTGCTCTGCAGTCATCTCAGTACCCTTGGTCCCAAAGTCAGGAAAGGACTAAGTCAGCACCGGAACTCATCGTTGGAACTCAATGATGAGTCCAATGATGGACTCGCTGCCACTTATTGAGCATTTATTATTCTCTGTCTTTGCTCTAAGTCCAATACTAACAGCATCTTATTTCAATGTCACTTAAATCCTTCCTGATAGACATTGTTGTTCAAGTTTTACAGACACAAACCAAGATTTACAGAGGTTATTTGCCTGTTGTCACACAATGATTAGTGGCACAATCAGTGTTTGAACAGAAGTATTGTTATCTACAAGGCTGTGTTTTAATTCCATGACATTGAGCAAATCCTTGCTTAAGTAAAATTTTCTTCTGCCATTGGAGCTTTCCATGTTTTGCTTTTCTATTCTTGCTTTTTATCCAAATTTATTGAAACTCATTGTTATGCTTAGTTTTCCCTCTCAATGTTTAAATTTATCAATATCCATGCCTCCCAAACGAGTCAAAACCTGGAACACGCTTTTCATTAAGTCCTCTCTGTTCTTGTCTTGGTGGTATCATCTAGAGTATTCATTTTTCACTGTTAAAATCATAAAGCTTTTGGGGGCCCCTAGGTGGCTCAGTTGGTTGGACATCCGACTTCAGCTCAGGTCATAACCTCATGGCTCATGAGTTGACACCCCACATCAGGCTCTGTGCTGACAGTTCAGAGCCTGGAGCCTGCTTCAGATTCTGTCTCTGTCTCTCTGACCCTCCCCTGCTTGTTCTCTGTCTCTCCTCTCTTTCTCTTTCTCTCTCTCAAATATAAAATAAAAAATGTATATTTTTTTTAAATCATAAAGCTTTCTATAAAATTGTTGCTACTTAAGACATTCCTAAAGTCAATCAACTTCTTTACATGCTTTTATTTTCCATAATCATTTATCCCTTTATGTTGATCTTTCTTTCTGGGAGAGAACTTCTTGTAGAAGCACTTCAAAGAGGATTTTTGAATGGCAAACTTTCTTTAAATTTTATAATTCTGAGAATTTCTTTACTAAAATGGTAGTTTATCTGGATATAAAATTCTAAGTTCAAAGTTCTTTTCCTTCTAAACTTTGAAGATACACAATCCAGTGTTGCTGTTGAGAAGTCTGCCATAAATCTGGTACTTGTTTGGGTCTTTTCTTTCTCTCTGCAAGCTTTTAAATTTTCTCTGTCTTTATGCTCTTAAGTTTAACTATAATCTGTCTGGATATTGATTGTAGTTTTCTTATCTGTCCTGTTCAGCACTCTATTAGCCTTTTTATCCTGAGCTTTTATATCTTTCTTTAATCCTGGGAAATTCTTGTTCATATTTTTTCCTCTGTTTTGCTCCTTTCCCACTGCCTGGGAATTCTATTTTATAGATTTTGACACTTTTATTTCTGTTTCTTGACTCAACATTTTTCATGGGTTCCATCTCTTCCGGATGTTTTCCCTTCCTGATGTCTTCCAGGAAAGTTTTGTGACACAACCTTTTTGGCTCACTAGTTTGTACTTCAATTGTACCCATTCTGTGATTCCAACTGGCTCTTTAGTGGTTTATTTTTCTTTCTTTTTTTTTTTTAATTCTAATTGCAATTCTAATTCTATATTTTCATACCCCCAATTTTAAATTAGTTCCTTTTCCTGCTCTGTAATCTCAAAAGCTTCCCTTATCTCTCTGTGAGGGCATTTATTAAGACCATTTTAAATTCATATCCAATCTCATTAGCCCTGCTGCCTCCAGAAAGGCTTTTAATTTCAGTTCTCTTTCCTATTTGGAGTTTATGTTCCTCAAATATTGACACTTTCTGTGGGGGAGAGGAGCACATGTTTTACTCCTCTGGGGCAGTGGCTTTGGCCCCCGCTGGGTTCCTGCAATGGGAATGGTGGGGAGGTGCCTAGAGGCAGAAAGCTTCTAGTGCTACCATTCTAGACTCACCGCTTCCATTCCCCCACCCAATTTCTCTGCCTGCCCCTAATCTTACGGGACCTTTGCCCTGGGCACTGCTCTCGGCAGTAATGGGGCAACCACCCCTTGTGATAACTGTCTAGAGCAAGAGGAGATGGAAGGAATGGGGGACACATACAGAGTCTAGCTTTTCCACTTGTACCCCTTGCAATTGGCTCTTCCCTAGAAGATCACCGTTTCCCCCAGCAGAAAAGCTCCTATTCACCTGGGCCATGCAAGAAGGCCTGGTAAACTGCTGTGACCCCCACATTGAACTTCCACTTTCAGGCCCACCCAGAAAAATGTGAGGGAAAGAAAGCAACAGTGTTATAAAGTTCTCTCCCATCCATCCTTCTTTGTTTCCAGACTCTAGTCTCCCACCAAAAACAAGATCAGTCCTCTCTTTCTCTTTAAGCAAGTTTCAGTGTTGTATTAGTTATAGTGACCCATCAACATCTCCATGTCTCTTGTGGCCAGGGCCAGCTGTATGGGTGACCATCCAGTGTAGTTGCACAGACCCCTTAAAAGGGTCCCCACATGACTTAATGCTCTGCTGTCACCATCTTGAAATTCTGCATGCCTCTGGGACAAGAGGCCCGGCATTTTCATTTTGCACTGGTGCCCACAAATCATGTAGCCAGTGCTGCCTACGGCATCTCCAAGTTTGGCGTCAGTAGCTCCTGTCAAACCACCAAGTTATTCAAAACTGAAAGAAGGTAGATGTCTAGGGACTTCATGCCCACAGTTTTCTGCACATGATTAAGTATTGACTGTAGCTTCAGATTTAACAAAATTTTAACAAATTATTGGGGGAGGATGGGAAAGGGGGCTCCAAACCAGCATCTGGTGGCTGTTATGGTAACTAAACGAAGCAGTGCCTGTACACCAGCTGCATCAACCTTCAGAAAAGCTGGGGGTCCTGATGTTATGTATGCAGGGTTCCCACATAGTAAATATCCACCCCTTTCTTTTTGTCATAGATCCAAGTTTGGGAACCATAAACTTTGACAGGGAAAACCTCACTTTGTTTTACCCTGAAATGATTTATAAATGCATGCAAAATCATGCGTATACACCTAGGAACATTTTCCTGAGAATAAGGCCGATTGCTTCACGATTATCAAAGACATCAGGCGAAGAAAAGATTCTGTGAAAAGGTTCTCTGTGCATTTTATGAGAGAGAGGGAATTCAGTTTCTCCCCCCCATACACACACAGCACATAAAAGATTTTCTCATCAGGGACTATATTGTTTTATTCTGAAGGTATGAATAATGACTGATCACTAATTATTGATAAAGAATATTTGACACAAGAATAGACTGCATATTGTGTGTTTTTAATGTCAACATGAAAGAGGATCATCAAACAAACCAATTCTGCCCCAAATGGTCCAATTCATATAAACCTTTCTTACCAGGTTTCCCTTCTAATTGCAATATCAAATTAACAAAATATGTTTTTAAAATTTCACCCTGTAGTGTGGGGACAACAATAAAAGTAACAATTTATTGTGCCGAATTTCATTTATGCTAATTGTGTGTTGTTAGTGTTGTCTATTACCAGAGGTTTCTTTAAAAGTAAGGGAAGATCATTCGCTTTCAGTGTTGCCGACTCCAATGCCTTGGCCACTGCTTCTCTCTCTGAAGCACCCGTCCCACCGTACAGCCCCACCTCAGCATAGCAAAGTCCCTGCTGCTCTAGTTAGTCAGCTGCTCTCAACAACAACAACAAAAATGCAAGTCATGGCTCATATTTTTTCTAGTGCAGCTTGATAGTGATCGGAGTTGAAAGTTAGAGATGAATAGTGATTGGCAATCTGATGCATTCCCCAGTGTTAGAGCCCGCACAGAACTTGGTAAAGGCTCAGAGAAGGAAGAAGGAAGGAAAAATACACAGCCGTAACAAGAGCTGACATTTAAAGGGTGTTATTTTCCTGACAACACAAGCACTTTATAGATATTTTCAAAACAACACTATGCCTAAGAAGCTATCATCACCCCATTTGAGGAAACTGAGGCATAGAGAGGTAAAATTATTTGGCCAGAATGAAATCACTAGTCAGACGAAGACCCAGGACTTGACCCGACACTTTAATTCTAGAAATCAGTGTTTATAACCACTAGAGGATATTTGCTCCCAGAATCAGAGCTCCTGGTTGGCATAAGAACACCAGAATTACCATACGCCTAGCTAATAAAATTCTAATAGCAAATACATTAGACTATGTGGTTAGTCTGTACAGATTTATCACTGGTAAACATGGAGTCTCCTACAGGAGTTTTGAAAGAATGAAAATACGCCACAGAGTCGGTGAGGTCTCCAAGGAGCTCAGGAAATGCCACACTGGGGAAGCACAGAGAGACTCCTTTCTACATAAGCAATCCCCTCACCTCTGTCCCCCTGAGTTCATAGCCAGAGCCCAATGCATAGCTGGGCTTGAATAAACATTTGCTGAATTGAACTAAATTAAGTCTAACCTTGTGTTATTCACATCTCTAAAACTGAATTTCTTCACCTGGAAAATGAAGAGGTAAATCTAGATCTGTGGTTTTCAATCCAGACTATACATGAGAACCAGGTAGGGTGGGAGACATATAAAAAGCATTGCTGTTCCAGCTCCATCCCAGAAATTTTGGTCTGGGATAGGTTCCAGGCTTTGCTACCTTTTTTTTTTTTTTTTTTTTTTTTTTTTTTTTTTTTTACCTCAGTGATTCTTAAGTGAAGTTAGAGTTGAAAATCATTGCCCAGTGTTTCTCCAAAGTTTGCTGTCTGGACCAACAGCATCAATCTTCATGAACAACTCAAGGTCATACCAAAAATACTCTTCCATTTTACATAGAGATGGAGACAGATGAGGAATATTTTCCACAGAACAATAACCTGATGCATTAGCATATTTAATATCTTACAAACACTTAGACACATGTTACAGTTAGTTCAAGTGCAACTGCCTGGTGGAAACCTCCACCTAATTTCCCACACCCCTTGCCACCCACTTCAACCTAATCTCCTGGGAGGGGGAGGTGATCGATATGCTGAAACTGGCAGGTCATAGGCAGCTCTTCCCTTTCCCTTCCTTACCTCTTGGAGGCATTTCTAGCCACCTTTGCAACTGTCATCTTTTTTTTTTTTAATTTTTTTTAACGTTTATTTATTTTTGAGACAGAGACAGAGCATGAACGGGGGAGGTCACAGAGAGAGGGAGACACAGAATCTGAAACAGGCTCCAGGCTCTGAGCTGTCAGCACAGAGCCCGATGTGGGGCTCGAACCCACGGACCGCGAGATCGTGACCTAAGCTGAAGTCGGACGCTTAACCGACCAAGCCACCCAGGCGCCCCGCAACTGTCATCTTTAAAGATTTGTACACAAGGAAAAATTAGAAGAGGGAGCTTCCAGTTGAAGCAAATAGAGAGAAGCTTAATTCCCCATCTCATCTGATCAGACACTTAAATTTGGAAATCCATAAATATGTTCAGGTCTGCATGATCCAAAATACTTTTTAAAGGTCATTTACATAGTCCTGTCGAGAATGCTCTCTGGGCAGTGGATCAAAGGCATAGCCCTTAGTCCTACTACCATCTTCCACCCCGAGATTGGCTCCTTCGCCTATTCTGTGAGCATATGGCCACTTTCCTTGCAAGCTAACCCAGTGCTGGTAATGTTTTTCTCTGTGGATTTGGAATTTTAATTCAAAGATTATGCAACCACGTTTTTTTTTAAGAAGCAATTTATTTTGAGGGCAAAGTGCCCTGTCTTAGGTTAAGTAGTTTTCTATTCAGCTATTTTGCTAGCAAGAGGAGATAAAGCTTTCTAAGAACAAAAGTGTGTGCATCTTCCATATCACTGTGCCTTTCTGATGATTTTGACTCGGATCAGATCCTCAGTCTCATTTCTGAAATAGTCCCTAGGGAATGTTTTAAATGTTTCAGAGAGCAAACAAGTCTCTGGTGTGATATTCGTGTTCATGACATTTTTGCACTTGTGAAGAAAGAGATAAACAATTACCACAGTGGAGGGAAAAGAAGTATTTTTAAACCCATAAATGTATGTATGGAGAAGAATGTCTCCGTGTGTCTATTATGTGTCAGCGAGGCAGTATAGCTTCACAGTTGGAATCAGAGAAACACGAGCACAACCTCAGGTTCTGTCACTTGCCAGTTGTCTGATCTTGGGAAGGTTACGTAACCTCTCACCATTTTTGCTTCCTTGTCTATAAAAAGGACAGTAACAATAAGCATTTCATGAGCTGTTGTCAGTATTAAATAAGTCATATAAATTTCTTAATTTTGTGGCTCACTAAGTAACTTCTCAATAGAGGTTGTTAAAAGGATGGTAGTAACTGGGGTAACTGGGTGGTTCAGTCGGTTGAGTGTCGGACTTCAGCTCAGGTCATTAATCTCACAGTTTGGGAGTTCGAGCCCCCCACTTCACATTTTCTGTCTCCCCCCTCTCTGCCCCTCCCCTGTGCTCTCTCCCTCTTTTTCTCTTTCTTACTATTTTCAAAGATAAACATTGAAACAAAAAGGATGGTGGTGGTGATGGCTATACATGTGGGTTTTCCGTATACCATAGTGGTTCCATGTACCACTGTGAATCAAAGACATCCTTTGATCTATTTATCTAATGATGGTGACACCCATTAACGTTTATCTGGTAGTGTGCTGATAAATGTTTAACAACCGATTTTTAGGCAAGGAGTGGTGTCAGGGGAGGAAAGCCCCCGATGTGTAGCACTTCCATGGTGTAAATACTACATCCATGGCCAATATCAGTCTACCAACACAGTATGACATGACTGAACAATAAGCTGGAAAGAGATACACACTAGTGGCCCTCACCACTACATTTATCCGACAGCTCTTGGTACCCACAGCGTGGGATTGCTCAGCATGACACAGATCGCTCTTCCCTAGAAGAAGCTTAATTGTTCACAGGGATTAAATTTGTCCATATTTGCCTTATACATGAAGTAGCTGGGGATAAAAACAACAACAACCTGATGACTATGGCTAAGACTCATCGTGGAAGGTCTGAATTTGACAGAAGAACTGTGTGACATTGGAGCAGAGAGGGGCCAGAGATACCATCCAGCCTCTGGTGCCATCCCTGATTCTGAAAGAGAAATTGAGCACCAAGGATTATGACATTAGATGATCTGCCCATGTTCCTACTGCCAGTTTCTAATAGTGGTGCAATTAGAAACTATCTCTACTCGGGATGCCTGGGTGGCTCCGTCCATTAAGCGTCTGACTTCAGCTCAGATCATGACCTCACAGTTCATGGGTTCAAGCCCCACATCAGGCTCTGTGCAGACAGCTGCGAATCTGGAGCCTGCTTCAGGTTCTATTCTCCTTCTCTGTCTGCCCCTCCCCTGCATGCTCTCTCTCTCTCTCTCTCTCTCTCTCTCTCTCTCTCTCTCTCTCTCTCAAAAATGAATAAACATTAAAAAACATTAAAAAACAAAAAAGAAACTACTCCTTGACTCCTGTCCTCTTTTATTTCTGCTACCCCTTCCAGTAGAACCTGTGTAGTCTCCAGCTACTCAGGGGCAGGCTACTCAGGGGCAGAACTCAATAACAAAGGAGGAATCCCTACCTATTTGCAGAGGTTCATCTTTCTATCCACTTGAAAAAAACGCAATGCAAAATTTTTTTTAACCAAGATTTTTTCCCAAATGTCCACACATGGACTTAACTCTAAGACTGCCCTGTGGTTGATATAGATATAATGAGATGCTCTGGGCATAAACTGACCAGGACTGAAAGGAACTGACCAGTGGACTTTCATAGATGGAGGTCACTGGTAATACGGTCGATCCTTGCACAACATGGAAGTTAGGGGCACCACCCCGCCCCTCTGCACAGTCAAAAATCCACATATACTTTTTGACTCCCCCCAAATTTAACTACTGATAGCCTACTGTTAAGTGGAAGGCTTATCAATTATATAAGCAGTTGATTAACACATTTTATATGGTATATGTATAATATATACCATATTCTCAAATAAAGTAAGTTAAAGAAAAGAAAATGTTATTATGAAAATCATACAGAAGAGAAAATGCATTTATAGTGCTATATTTATCTAAAACAATCCACATACAAAGTGGCCCTGCACAGTTCAAACCCATGTTGCTCAAGGGTCAACTGATTTTGAACAACAGTTTCAGTGCAGGAGTGGGGGAGAAAGCCTGAATGAAATCAATTAAAGAGAGAATACGAGAATAAGAAGTGAAGATAGCAAAGGGCGTCTGGGTGGCTCAATAGGCTGAGCATTCGACTCTTGATTTCAGCTCAGGTCATGATCTCACAGTTGGTGAGTTTGAGCCCCGTGTCAGGCTCTACTCTGACAGCATGGAGCCTATTTGGGATACTCTCTCTCTCTCTTTCTGCCTCTCTCTCTCTCTCTCAAAATAAATAAATAAAAACTTTAATTAAAAAATGTGAAGATAGCAAGTATTGACCACTCTATGAAGGAAAGGGTACTTTTTTAAAAGATGGGAGATACTTCAACATATTTGTAAGCTGATGTAAATAATCTAGCAGAGGGAAAAGTTTTATGTTGACGAAAGATAGAACCACAGGACCAATACTCCTGAGTAGATGAGATAATATGAATCTACTGCAACAGGTGGAGTGATAATGGCAGTCCTCCATTGTGGCAGGAGGAAGACAGCATACAGAAGCAAAAATGTGAATGGGCTGGAAAATGAAGTGAGGAAATATGTTGAAGCTCTCTACCGATAGCTTCTATTTCTACAACTGAAATAAGATGCAAGGTCATCTTAGATGATGATCTAAGATCAACCTAAGACTGAAAATGAGTCAAGGAGTGTGGAGATTGGATAAGAGAGAGTAAGTATGGCTATGGTACTAACTTACCAACCTAGGAGGGAAGTGAGATTCTTGAAGGAAGATCTTGGATGGAGGGTAGGGTATGGGAGTGCACTGTCTATGTGGATATCATGTGATGCTACCAAACATGATGACAGAATTAGTGGGAGGAAGAAAGAAGATACACCAAGTACTTACATCTTTAATGAATCAGGGAGGGTGCCTGGGAGGGGAATAGTTGATTCCCACATGGAGGTATAAGAGTAGCAGATGGCAGAGTCTAAAGCAGGCATATCAGACAGCCTGTCTATACTGAAGGTCGGAGTCATGAAACTGAATAAAATAATCAAATGACACATAGTATGCACACACATATACATAAACACACAAGTGTGCACACACACAAAACATAGAAGTGTACAAACACACATGTATACACAACCACAAATGCACATCCTACCCTCCAACCTTCCTACTCAGTATAAAAACAGATTTAAGGGGTGCCTGGGTGGTTCAGTTGGTTAAGCATCTGACTTTGGCTCACATGATGATCTCGTGGTTCACGAGTTCAAGGCCCATGTCAGGCTCTGTGCTGACAGCTTAGAGCCTGGATGGAGCCCGCTTTGGATCCTGTGTCTGCTCTCTCTGCCCCTTCACTGCTTGCTCTCTCTCTTTCTCTCTTTTAAAAATAAATAATAAACATTAAAAATTTTTTAAATAGATTTAAGAGCTCTGGCTCATCTGATGACTTTGCAAGTATTTGATTGCCAATAAGCTGACTTCATACATATACGAAGGAAGTTGGAGATGTGACTTCAAAGTAAATTTTCCTTCATCCCTTTCTTATCCACTTATCCTGTACCGTTTCTTTTTTCTCCTTGCCTCTCTTTTTATCGTGTATAAAATAGAAACACTCTACACATCCTGGATCCCCAAGAATCAGAAGATTTACCCTCACTCAAGGGCTTTGCTGCTTCTCAGTTCGGTTTCAGGTGGGAGGGGTATCCAGGGGCAGCAGAAGTAGAGCTCCCAACACTGGCCTGCTCGAAATCAAAGCTGAGCCCCCCCTTCCCAGCCAGTGCAGGGGTGTGATGACAAAGAAACACACACAGGAGCTGGATCCACAGCACAGGCTGTGTTTTCCACAGGTGTTGTCAACTACAGGCTGTGACTGAGTCATAGATTATGAAATCTGTTAAGTGGGTCAGCACTTTTGACCAGTACTTTTTTTTTTTTTTAATTTACATCCAAATTAGTTAGCATAGAGTGCAACAATGATTTCAGGACTAGATTCCTTAGTGCCCCTTACCCATTTAGCCCATCCCCCCTCCCACAACCCCTCCAGTAACCCTCAGTTTTTTCTCCATATTTATAAGTCTCTTCTGTTTTGTCCCCCTCCCTGTTTTTATATTATTTTTGCTTACCTTCCCTTATGTTCATCTGTTTTGTCTCTTAAAGTCCTCATATGACTTGTTTTGATAAAAGAAGATTTTTAAAATCACCAGAGTGCATTAAATGTAATGAGGGCAAAATTTGGGCATAAGTTTTTATGAAGATTATATATAAATTTATGTGGGTATATATCATATATAAATATTCATATTCAAACACATACATGTAATAAGATACACTATGGGTCGTAGTCAACAGTGTTTGAAAGCAACTGCCCTCATGAATCCTATCGACTCTGACAGCTACCGAATTCCAAATTCTTTTTATAGGAAATGGATTCCAGAAACTATCTCCCTATCATCTCTCCATGTCTCAGCCTCTATGCTCACCTGCCTACTGAGTACCTCACCAGCTTCTATGTTCAAGTAGTTCAAAACAACTACCACCTTCACTCCGACCCAGAGTCTCTCCTGGACTTGAGCATATTTCTACAATAATTCATCCTTTCGGTCAGATGCTAACCTTCAGTCAGCCAGTCAGCTGTGAGTACGTTTAGACTTTCCTCCTCCAGACCAGTTCCTCAGTCTAAATGCCACCACCCTCAGTTGCCCCCCATACTGCCATAATACTGTCACACCAGGTGGCCCAGTCTATGATCTCCTAAGGTGTAGAGCCCATAAACCACAGCCGCTTCAATTCTCTAAAGCACCATGTTAATGCCCTTGGTCAAAAACATTCATTAGTTCCCCCAAATTGATCAAATAAAACCCAAACACACCTTTATAGGCTGTTGAATTGTTGGCGCCTAGAGCTCAGAGATCTTGTCATGTATATCTTAAGATCCCTCTTTCCACCTAACAGGGTAATTATATATAGTAGGCACATAATAAGTGTTTAAATAATGAATAATACACTTAAAAATTATTATTAAACCTTCCAGTGTATAAAATGAAAATAAAGTTCTCCTTATGAATTAATAATCACATGAATCAGAACTTCTTCATGTGATCCTCTAATTCTTAGGAAGGCTAAAAATAGGTGAGATCAGCTGACATTATATCCTGAGCTACCTAGATGAATACCATTCACTCGATACAACATACATACAAGCATGGCATTAAAAATGAATGAATGGATTCATTTGTACAAACACACAAAATGACTTTTTGTCCATGACATCAGCACTATACAGATTTTCCTTAAATTATTCAACTTAAGCCATGGTCAGTGCTAACAAAGGGTACAAAATCAGGGCTTTTATGTATGTAAATAAGTTAGACTGTCCGAAATAAATGGCTCTAGACTTTCCTTCTGTATTTCTCATATATGTGTCCAAACTATGAGGGGATGATTGACAGGATGGCCCCAAATTACTTCCACTTCCATAAGAAAGTACATATTAAACAATAATGGGAAAATAATCTCAATGCACCAACTTAGTTTCCAGGTGAAAACTAAGCTGAAATCAAAATTGACAGTTCAGTTCCAAAATGCACATTCCATCTAATGGGAGAGAATGTCAGCAGAAAATAATTACCCATTATTCTCACACTGTTTTCAGTGAAATTAACATGAAAATCTTTCAAGTTGTTGTTGGAGAAAAATTTGACACACAGGTTAATCTTATCTTTAATTATAAAAAAGCAGTGCACACATTTTTTTAACATGCAAATTCAATTGTATATTACTCAGTGTGAGGAAGGTTTGCCATCATGGAGAAAATATCTTTCTTTCAGAACAATGGTACCTGGTGCTAACAAATGCATTTCTATTTTTGGTTGTCATTTAATTCCACTCACAAAGAAATGTGCAAGACAGAAACAAAGATAAGAGAAAATTATATCTACGTTTTGTTACATTTCAGCATCAACTAACTAGATGGATACATATGAATCTTTGTGGGAAAAGAACTTTAATTTTTAAAATATATTATAATAGGAGCACCTGGGTGGCTCAGTTGGTTGAGCATCCGACTTCGGCTCAGGTCACGGTCTCGCGGTCTGTGAGTTTGAGCCCTGCGTTGGGCTCTGTGCTGACAGCTCAGAGTCTGGAGCCTGCTTCAGATTCTGTGTCTCCCTCTCTCTCTGCCCCTCCCTTGCTCATGCTCTGTCTCTCTCTGTGTCAAAAATAAATAAACATTAAAAAATTTTTTTAAAAATAAAATAAAATATAATAGGATGCTTAAGAGTCACATAGCATTTTACAGAAAGCATTTCAAAGAAAATTACCACACCTCCTTTTCTGAACTTGCAAAAGTTTTAGAGTCCAATGCACCGATGTGATGCATTATGATGTCATCAAAAATGATGTTGCAGGAAAATATTTATGACAGATATTGAAAATAATGTCTATCATACAAAGGTTTAGTATTAACTAGAGTAGGAGTGGTAGAGAACTTTCTCGTGTACTTTCTTACATTTTCCTGCTGGCTGCTCTAACATTATCCCCTCGAAGCGGAATGGCTCGATAACACAAGACAATTGCAGGAGGGTTTTGTTGCTGCTGTTGCTGTTATTGTTTTTGATCTACAATAATCACCGTAGAATAAGTTCTGTGACTTCTCTGCTAACTCCCAATTTAGGTAACTGTTCCTTCAGGAGACACATTGTACAACGATCAAATATTCAGGTTAGAGCCAGGCTGCCTGGGTTGCAGCTTAGCTCTGCCACTTAAGTGTGTGTCCTTGGGCAAGTTACTTAAGCTCTCTCTATAAATGTATGAAATGGGGATGAGTATATTTCCTACCTCAGAAGATTGCTTTGAGGATTAAACGATGAGCATAAAACATTTAGTGACTGGCAAGTAGTAAATAGTCATCTGGGTTTTTTTTCTTCGAAGTACAAGGTCAGATCTCTTGGTGGCATCATAAATTATGGATTATAGAGGAAGACAATGCTCTTGTGTTAAAGCAACAGGACCTCTCCTCTTGTCTTTCTTGTTCTGTAAGTGTTAGGAGGGGCACAACTGTGTCAACAATTGTGTCCACAACATGTTAAGGTGGAATGTATGTTAAAGCTTATGAAATCTTTGTGAAAGCTCTCTCTTCTACAAGTGGAGAGAGGTTTGGACCAAACCAATGCCAGACAGGGCCTGCCTACCTCTCATTATAGAGTGGATGTCCTATGATCACACAATCTATGATTCTACATGCCAGTCACTATCTCCTTCAGGACATCAGAGAACTATAATGACTACAAAAAGGGAGATGTCTCTCGTGGCTCTATCAGTTGGATAAAGTCTTAACATGCTGACAAGTTAATAAAAAAAATCTGGTTACTAAAATTACAGAGTTTAATCTCAATTTTATAAAATATTAATAGCAATTTTTGAGTGATGGTATGTGAAAGGCATTTTTTTTATGTTGGGATAATTTTAAGTTTACAGAAAAGTTGGAAAGATAGTAGAAAGAGCTCTTGTAGACCTCTCACCTACTTTCTCCCAATGTCAACATCTTCCATAACTATGGTACATTTGCTAAAACTGGGATATTGATATTGCTACCTCGCTATTAACCAAATTCCAGGCTTTATTTAGATTTTGCCAGTTTTTCCAAATGATGCCCTTTTTCTTTTCCAGGATTGTACTTTGCTTTTAGCCATCATGTCTCCGTAGTCTCTCTGGTCTATGACAGTTTCTTAGTCTATCTTTTTCTGTCATAACCTTTGGCAGTGTTAAGGAGTACTGGCCAGGTCTTTTATAAACTGTGCCTCGGTTTGGATTTTTCCTGTTCTGTTCTCATGCTTATGCTGAAGTTACAGGTTTTTGAGAAGAATACCACAAATATAAAGTGGCTTTCTCATTACCTCAAATTGGGGGGTATATGACGATAGCATGACTTACCGCTGGTGATGTTGATCTTGACCACTTGGTTAAAGTGGGGTCTTCCAGGTACCTCCACTGCAAAGCTACTACATGTTCCTTTCCATAGCAAAATCTGGGGACGAGGTACTTGCTGGTGTTGGGACGCCGTGCTTCTAACTCTCTCCGAAGACAGAGCTATGAAGTTGTATGAGTGACTTTCATTTTCTCCTTTTTTGTTGTCTATAGTTTCTAAACTTCCTATTAATAATGTTGTATTAATTTCCTATTGTTACCGTAACAGATTACTACAATAAAGTGCCTTAGAGCAACACAAGTTTATTATCTTGCAGTTCTGTACTTTACAAGTACAAGATGGGACTTACTGGCCAAAATCAAGAGGTCAGAAGGGCTGTGTTCCCTTCTGGAGACCCTAGGGTAGAGATAGAATCCATTTTTTGCCCCTTCCAGCTTCTAAAGCTGCCCATATTCCTTGGCTCTTACCAGCTTCCTCCATCTTCAAAGTCAACAACAATGGGTCAGGTTCTTCTCACATGGCATTACTCTGCCCTCTTGTTCTGCTTCCCTCTTCCACTTTTCAGGATGTATGTGATTACACTGGGCCCAGTGAGATAATCCAAGACAATCTCCCCCTTTCAAGGTCACTTAATTAGCAACCTTACTTCTTTACCACGTAAGGTAACACATTCCCAAGTCTGGGAATGTGGACATCTTTGAGGGGTGGAGGAAGCATTATTCTGCCTATTACAAGTGTGAATTATTTTATTTAAAAAAACCCACATAGGTAATCATAAACTAGTCATTGATAACACTTTCATCCAACCAGTAACATTGTTTTGCTCAGCAAATTAGAAAAGTACCCTTCTGTCAAGAAAATTTATTCCCATCTGATGAAATGTTATCATACTATATTGATTTGTTTAGAACAAGACAGTAGTACATAAAAGCCTACAATGTCTATTATATTGCAATAAATCTATAAATCTGCAATGACTATTATACAAATGGCATCCCCTTAAATACTGTGCCCTCATGCTGTGAATGACCCTGTTCTAGTGTAGACAGTAGCAGGAGAGTTAAGTGGGTTTTTGCAAACTAGGCCTCACATTAGGTGTTTTTCATACATACGTTAATTAACTGTATGTTCTCCATAGCCTGCTAGGTGAGGATTGATATCCCAGTTAATTTAGATGAGACTAAGTAATTTACCCAATGCCATACAGCTACTAAGAGTCAAAATTAGAATTAAAACTCAGTAAGCCTAATGCCAAAGTCTTCTTTCTACAGCCATCACCCTGTATCTTTCTCTAGATGCTGGAAATTCAGGTTCAGGAGATTCCCAGTCGTTCTGCTAAACCAGGGTCACCACACCTCTTTTTCCACATCACCCCCTTTGGCCACCACCACAATTTTGATTTTATTTAAAATAAAGACTAGATTTTTTTTCTATCACACCAACAGCACAACTATTTTTAAAACTGCCCTAGTGTCAAATGGAAGTAAGGAATGGAAACCAAAACTATAAGTGGTTAGTAAACAAGCTTCAATAAGAAAGAATTTGATAAACAAGAGTGAGGAAAAATGTTTGCCCTTCTTAGTTCAAATAAATACAAATTAAGGAAACACTTATGAAGCATTTAGACTAGGAAAAAAGCTGGGGTTTTTAATAGCTCTCAACATTTGGAGTAGTTCCTGAAGAACTGGGGTACTCATTTACTGTTGGAGGCAATGGCAATTGGTACATTTCTGGAAAGCCATGGAAAAATAGCAAGAACTATACAAATTTTCACGAATCTTTTGATCCATCCAGGAAGTGAGACAAGTAAATTACTCAACAGTATAAAAATACCTCCATGCATAGTATATTTATTGTCAAAAACTTAGAAACACCCTAAATGCACAACAGCAAAGTGGTTTAGTAAATTATAGTGTATCAACTTGATGGAAAATTATGTAGTTATTAAAATTGTAATTATAAAGTAAATGTAGAAATATAGAAAATGTTTATGGTTTATAGTTTGAGTGGGAAAAAAGAAAAAAGAGAGGTCCATATTCTATGATTGTAACTGTAAAAATATGTATTTATGTAGACAAATACTGCATTTTTTCAATTCTAAAAGACATGTCAGGGCGCCTGGGTGGCTCAGTCAGTTAAGTGTCTGACTTCGGCTCAGGTCATGATCTCTCAGTTTGTGAGTTCAAGCCCCACGTAGGGCTCTGTACTGGAAGCTTGGAGCCTGGAACCTGCTTTGGATTCTCTCTCTCTCTCTCTCTCTCTCTCTCTCAAAAATAAATAAAAACATTAAAAAAATAAAAGTAAAAAAAATAATAAAAGACATGTCAACAGTGTGAAGTCAGGATGCAACTTAACAAGGCGTCTTGGGGCACCTGGGTGGCTCAGTCAGCTCAGAGTCTGGCTCTTGATTTCAGCTCAGGTCATGATCCCAGGGTTGTGGGATCAAGCCCATGTTGGGCTTTGTGCTGAGCATGAAACATGCTTAAGGTTCTCTCTGTCTGCCGCCCCCCGCCCCCGCCACTCTTCCCCACTCCTGTGTCCTCTCTCTCTTTCTAAACAATTGATACTGTCTTATATTTAACTAAGAGTGCTTTTTCTTTTTTAGAGGTACATAAGATAATAATATATTTTAAATTCAGTGAAATGTGGTATTATTTAGAAACTAGGCAAATAGGAAGCTGTTATGTTGACAGATACTACTTGTTTCATTTTGCCTATGTTCAAAAATAAAGTTTTTTTTCAGTAACAACTTTAAGAGAATAACAAGCAAATGGAGCTAAATGAGTCTGATGGGTGGTGGAAAATTCTAGAAGTAGATGCATCCATAAGGGCTTTTCATACCTGATGAATAAGCCATCTTTTAAGAGGAGAAAAAGTATGGAAGGAATTCTGAAGGGAGGGGCCCATTTTTAACAAGAAAGAATGAAGAGGAAAGGGGCTTCAGATGTTTCCTAATCTACGTTGTGATTTGTAGGATGCAATTTTCATCTATGTCTAACTTAAAGAAGATCAGAAACCCTGTGCCATGGAGTAAAATTTAGAAACTGAAAATGACGGTACCCGTCTTTCTTTATCATCTTTTATTAAAAGTGGTTCTGAATTCAGGCATAATTAAATTTGACATGAAGTATTTGAAGGTAAGTAGTTTTAATCTCACACAAAAATTATTGCCAAAAAGAAAACAATGATATAAATTCACATGGGGTCAGAAAGAGTCCTCGGTTTTCAAAATACAAGTAAACGGTGAAGACTATAAACGCAAAAAAAAAAATGGGAACAATATTAGGAAATAAATAAATATCAGGATATTTAAAAGTAACATTTATCACAAACATTTTGAGAGTTTTTAATCAACTTTGTTTGAGAGTGAACAAAGAAATGAGATGTCAATCCATTCATTTTCTTTTACTTTTTTTTTGTAAGAACATGTGAAATGAGATTGATATCTCTCTGAATGAAGTCAAGAGTTTAAGGCAACCCAGAAACAGTAACCTAAATGAGAAAACTATTTACATTGGAAAAAAATGTCTGAAGTCTATAATCATCAGAAACTAGAAATCCTTATTATAATAATTGAGTCCAAATCTTGTGTGGCTTCCTCCCTTCCTTCCTCGGTAGTGGAATCCCCATTTTTAGTGGGGCACAGCGCCTCCAAGACCAGTTTTCATTTCCCAGCTCTTCTGCAGCCTGTGGCCAAGCTCTGAGCAATGTGATGTAAATCAAAGCCTTATATGACCCAACTGGACCTCTTTAAAACCATTTCTTCTTCATTTATTTTTATTGAAGTATAGTTGAGGCACAATGTGACATTAGTTTCAAATGCACAACATAGTAATATGACAAGTCTACATGTTATTCTGTGCTCACCACATGTGTAGCTACCACCTGTCATTATACAAGGCTGTTAAAGGACCACTGACTACATTCCCTATGCTGTACCTCTCATCTCCATGGCTTATTCATTTTGTAACTAGAAGCCTGTATCTCCCACTCCCCATCACCCATTTTTCTCATTCCCCCACCTCTCTTCACTCTGGCGATCATCAGTTTGCTCTCTGTATTTATGGGGAAGACCACTCTTTTAAAAGGGACGTGTAGCCTTTCATCTTCTTCCCGTTCCCTCTGCTGCCAGCCTTCGGTGGGTGTAATGCCTAGAGCCCCACGAAGCAACTCAGTTCATGGGTTGACGTAGTGACCAGCAGCCGGCGATAAGACAGGCAAAGTAGGAAGAATCCTAGGACGTGATGACACCACAGGTCTGCTCTCCTAGCGTTCTGGTCACCCCTAGACATCCACTGCATATCATCTGTCTTACTTAAGCTGCAATTATTTCTGGTATTTGATACTCACGGTTGAACTCAAGTCATAACTGATAATGTCAAATATATGTTATGTTGCTCCTGCTTTGTCAGGAACTGTTGCAACATTCTTCAGAGAACAGGGGTTTTTTTCTTTTCTTTTCTTCTTTTTTTTTTCACCTCATTCTCCAAATTGAAGAATCAATCCATAAGTACCAACATCCGTTAAATGTTGCTGTGTTCTACCTTTACGGATTGCCACGAAGGGAAAACAAGATGAGACGGAATTGAAAAATAAAAAAGGCATAGTTCGACAAGGTGGTAAGGAGGAAGAGAGTCAGCCAGTGGAGGGGCTGTTCTTCCCTGTATAATATTTATTAAATATATCTTTAGCAGATTTGAGAGGCAGGAAGCTGACTTTCAAAGCTTTGGATTTGAAATCCGAAAACACTCTTAGTCCTGGTGCTGTGACTTTGAGGTCTTCCAGTAGCCACCCTGGGTCTCTTTCAAGGATTCACTAGATCTCTACTAGGTGCGACAGCTTTAGGGTAAAATGAAAGTGTCTTTGTAGAAATGTCCATTTTCATTACTTTTGTGGACTTGGATTTCTTGAAATGAAGTTAGGAATGCTCTCCCTGCTGAGTCTTCTCCCAAACACTGCTCTTTGTCTAGAATACATTTTCTGACCACCACTTCGTTGTCACTTTAAAACTTTCTGAAGTCTCACTTCGTGGATATAATTCTTAGAACCATTTTCCCCTTGACTTGCAAACTAGGTATTTCCTGATGATGCATTTGATTATGGAAGACTCTGTTTACCCCTCATACATCCCTAATGCTTATTTAATGGTCAGTTTCTAAAGACAAATAAACTTGGGGTTTACTTTCAACTGGCTCCTAGCGCAGTTAATTCAATTCATGTTCGTTAATCACCAACTATGTGCATATCACTGTGGGAGCTAAATAGATACTTTCTGAGGATGAAGGTGAGGTTGGTGGAGGTGGTGATAATGAGGATAATTTGGCATACAATGTGACTAAGGGCCAATTAATAATTAATAATGCACCCTCAATTAATAATGAAGAATCCCTTGTGAGCTTATAAAAAATGCAATCATGAACTCTATGCCTTTCACCTCCCATACAAAGCCTGCTTGAAGAAGGAGATATTTATGAAGGACTTTTTGATAGTCTTTCCATTCTTCCTGGCATTTCAGGTTTTGCCCTCAAATCAAGCTATTCCCTCAGGAAGGGGCACACTTTCCCTGAGATACAGTGCCCCTTTTACTGAATTGTGTTGCTGTAATTTACTGAGAAACGATACTAATGTCACATAGCTTTGTGCAGTACTGTTGAGGATGTCATCCACTGTCCTTGGGGGAACTTCTGTGAGCAATTTTCCTTGAAAAAGAGAGAGAGTGAGCACATGAACGAGTGAGCAGGGGAGGGAATGAGAAAGGGGTAGAGAGAGAGAAAAAGAAGGAGAAAATCTTAAGCCGGTCCACACCCAGCACAGAGCCCAACATGGGGTTTGATCTCATGACCGTGAGATCATGACCTGAACCAAAATCAATTCAGAGACTTAACCCACTGAACCACCCAGAAACCCTCCATGGTCATTTTAGTTTAGATTTTCATCTGGTAAACTATTGGTTTCTCACCAAGGTTGATATCATGCTCTTAAACATTGAGACTATGTCCCAGGCAACTTTCGTTTTCATCCAGGTTGCCAACATGAGCCCAATTTCTTGTTCATCTCTCACAACTATAAAGATCCATATAGTGTGAACACAGGTTTCTTCTTCTTCCTTTCATCTTCCCGCCCATCTTAACTTTCCTCTGATGCAAACTTAATTTGCTCTAGTCTTAACATTTGTCTCTCCTATTTATATTTCACTGTTTTGATATATGCGTTGGCCACAAACAACTTAAAATTAGTTATGGAGGACAAAGAATAAATCAGTAAATTAAATTAATTAAATAAACAAAAGTCCACATTATAGATAATTCAGGCAAAGAACAGACATCCTGAAGGATTCTGAGGACCTGAGTCCTAAGGTCATTTCACCCTACACCATACCTGCCTATCCAAATATGCCAATATTGATGCCATAGAGTCTTCCTAAACCACAGCAAATAAACCACAGTCATGTACAACAAATACCCTGTACAATATCCTTGACGCCATGGAGTTAGAAACATTGACCTGAAAGAAAATCTTTTGCCTTCCAAGTAAATTGGCAAAATCCCACATGATGAGAACTCCTGGAGGTCACTGAGCTCTGGCTTCACCATGTCACTGAAGCAATCTCCACAAAACACAGCGGGAAAACAAGCAGACTTCTGTGCCTGGCCTGTTCCAGGAAAATTGCCACATAGAGCATAGGTCCCAGATTATAAAGTCACTTGCTTGGTCTTCAGTTTGTTAAACAATTGGAAAGTTGATATTTGAATTCAGGTCAGTTAATAGCTGACTAGGGCCAACTTTCCCACACAACTGCTTACCCAATCAGGTAATAATTAAATATTAACTAAGCACTTGGTATTTGTAAGGCATGGTGCTACCTGTTGTAAGGGACATAAATATGAGTAAGTCATAAATTCAATGCAGGAGAAGCTTGAGATTGAGTGAGAACAGCTCGATTAATACTCAAAAACCCACAACTATACAGATAACCCATTGTTCAGATGCCATGAAAGAAGTATAGTGTCTCCACTGGATGGAATTAAGAAAGGTTTCATGGAGGCTATGAATTTTAAGACAATTCTTGTAATGTCTAGAACAGATAAAATGAACAAGAGAAGGAAGACAGGTAAAGGACAAAAAAAAATGAGCAAAAGGTGAGAAATACTCAGAAAACATCCCCAGCTAACCCACTTAGACTGCCTCAATAAAACTGGAATAAAACAAACCACTTGGCCTGGCATGCTATAGAACAGTGGGGAATAACAGTAGGAAAGAGCACCGGCATAGGCCCTTAAGTTTGATCTTAATTCAGTGGAAATTAAGTTTCTTGAACATTTCCAAGAAAGGGAGCAATGGCATCCGAGATTCCTTGAGAGGTTTCATCTGGAACCAAAATGAGGGATGAGCTGGGGAGCAAGAGGCAGTTCCAAGACAAGAAACAAAGCCATTTTTCTGTTGTTTACCACCTCCTCGCTGAAGGGCAAGTGTTGACTCTACACCGATTGTGTGCCCTGCATATACAATCACACACAGAATCACTACTAATAATCCTTGGAATCATTTGCTCCTGAAACAGAGCTTTAACGATAGGCAGCAAAAACAGGTCTCTGAGATAAATAAATCGAATTACATCTTCCTTAAACTATCTCGATCATTCCAGTTTAAAAGAAATCAGAGGATTTCCAGCAGTGTCTTTGGGGTTTTTTTCTTTTTTTTCTTTTTTTCTTTTACTCTAGCAATCCAAGCAGCAAGGGGTCTGGTTTCCTGAACATTATTGAATGGAAATGTTTATTTCTGCAAATCCCTGCCTTTGCCTTCAAAATTATAAGCGTATTGGTTCCCCTCTAATTCACTAAGTGCTTTTGTTCCATGGCCACCCATCTGAACAGCAGAAAAACCTTCAACAAAGCAATTTCCGGCACAATCAGAACCAGTCTGAAATTTAGACTTAATGTACAAAATAATTTATTTCCTGCTTTTCAACTTCCTTTTCCTAGACACCAAAGAATAATTCTATTAAAAATACAATTAGCTGCGATCATCATGCATATCCAATTCAGCAAGTGTTTGTTTACCTAAAGTCTTCTCTGAGCACATTATTTTTGAAAGGTTTTGTGCTTCCAAATGTACCTGAATGTGTTTGCCAAGGGGTCATTTCTGGACTTAGTTACCCATCCATAGTTTCATGTTGTATACTGGCACATGTCCTGAACCCAGTTCTGCTGAAGCTCTCCCCCTGAAACTTTGCAGCTCAGGGCACCCCTCTCACTCTAGTTAAAAGAGTAGATTGGCAAAGTTTCACATTCCCCCCATTGGTAAGAAATAGTGATCTTCTTCATTAATTAGATTTTTGAGATATTTTTTAAAATCTCAAAAGTTGAAATTAAAAATCTGTTCCTGTGTATCTCTCTCTCTTTCACACATGCACACACATACACATAAATGATCATATATTGATATTTTAAAATTTTTTTAAGTAAATAATGCTTTAAAAATCAAATTAAAGTCCCCTTAGTCTTGTATTTTTTCTTCCCTTTTTCTCAGAAGCAACTCCTACCAGCACTTTGTTATTCAACCTTCCAATCCATTGTGATACTTGGATATATATATACAAATATACATATATATATGTATATTTGTATATATATATTATATTTATATACATGTTTTTGTATATTTTATCTGTTAAATATGTATATTTATTGTATATGCTTATATATTGGATATATATTTATATATTCATAGATAATGCATACTTTTATTTTTGTCTTGATTTTCCACATTTAAATAAATTACATCATAAAATCATATCGTTCTGCAATATTTCCACTTCATATTATGTTTGTGAGATCTATCCATGTTTATGTAGAGAGACCACATTCATTTTTTTTTACCTCTGGATTATGTTCCATTGTATGAACAAACCCCATTATATTTATTCTGTTGGTATATTTCATTATGTCTTTTTCATCTAGGTTGCTTCAAATGTTTGCTCTCACAAACAATGCTGAGTGAGAAACAGCTTTGTGCGGGTCTGCTTACGCAGTTAGATGAGTTTCCTCTTTGGGGTATAGATTTATAAATGAAATGTGTGTGCACTTCTAGTTCTTTTGGAAACTTTCAAATTGTTCGCCAAAGTGACGATACCATTTGTATCCTACCAGCTATTTATCTTTTTCATTTTTGCTAATCTGATGGGTGAAAATTGCTACTAATTGTTGTTTTCACTCACATCCCCAAGATTATGAGCAAGGCAAGCTTAGTGAAATTCTCTCTTCTGTGACACACTGGGGGCTGGCCTTGGCTACAAAGAGGTGACAGTGCTGTCAGCAGCCCTGTCCTGGCAGGGACTTGTGCTATCGTCGGGTTGCATACTACCACTCACAAGGCTCAAAAATGTGCCAGAGTGAGATCATCAGCCCCCAAAGGTCTGCACAGAGGACCATGCCTACCAAGCCTTCCAGTGATGGATTATAATTCGAAGTAAAAAGCTCCTTGCCTCCTATGTGCAGTGGTACAGGGAAGACCAGCCTGCGTGATGAAGAATGTCTATACAAGAGTCATATTTTACAGGATAGGAATGTTCTGTTCAAAGCAGTAAAGCTCCATCATACACAACTACAAGTCAGAAATGGGCCTCGTTTATAATTAGGGGTCTTGTCATTCTCCTCTGAGTGGTCTCCCCTTTCCCTTTGTTCCTACCCCCCTGAAAGCTTCCAGAAAACTCTCTTCTTAGCCTAGCGACTCATGGGGAAGTAATGAAGCACAAACTGGAAATCAGATGTCAACCCTGGGCCGGGTACCTCTGGTAAACGAACTAATGCAATACTTTGGGCAAATCAATTTTCTACTGAGTCTTACCTTTCTTACAAGATGATAAATTAATGCCAAAGGCTATAATCTAGGATTTGTAGCCTCTCATGCTCTAGCTTTCCCTTCCTCACCATCTAGCTAAGCTTAGGATTTGGCCCTGTCTGTTCCTTAGTTCTGTCTCTCTGTCTCTCTCTCTCTCTCTCTCTCTCTCTCTCTCTCTCTCTCTCTATGTCTCCCTGTCTTCTCTCACATACAGTCACACACAAAGAGAGAGAGCGACTGAGAGATCACCTATTCCAAGTTGCTTGTTTACTAACACATCCCGTTGGAGGAGAGATGACCCACCAGAGGCAACAGAACCAGAACTGCATCCAGAGCAGCCAGCTCCTGTCCTGCCCCAAATGTGCCTTCTCCTGCCTTTACAACCAACCTCCCTATTCGTTCCTTGCTGATCCCCTTCTAAGGAAAGCAGGGTGAAAATCCCCAGAGACCCTCCTATTTCCCTCATCACCCACAACAGTTGATGTTCCTTTTGTCATTAATTCTGCAAAGAATTAGGCTAGAGGAGGGGCGCCTGGGTGGCGCAGTCGGTTAAGCGTCCGACTTCAGCCAGGTCACGATCTCGCGGTCCGTGAGTTGGAGCCCCGCGTCAGGCTCTGGGCTGATGGCTCGGAGCCTGGAGCCTGTTTCCGATTCTGTGTCTCCCTCTCTCTCTGCCCCTCCCCCGTTCATGCTCTGTCTCTCTCTGTCCCAAAAATAAATAAAAAACGTTGAAAAAAAAAAAAAAAAAAAAGAATTAGGCTAGAGGATTTCCTTCCCGCCAAGGAATCTTGACTTGCTATTGAGTCTCCCATAATCCTCTTAGGTGGGAACCATACCATGTCCAGAAGTGTGTCTGATTCAAACAGTCAGAAAGAGCACAAAACTCACCTAGGTTTTATACAGACAGTCCCTGTGTATGTGTCTTTGAGGTTAGGACATGGATAGTGTGGTAGACAGACTGGTTCCATGATCCCTGTTTCTTGGTGTTCACGCCCTTCTATAATCCAGGCTCTATGAGTGTGGGCAGTATCTGTGACTTTATTCTAACCAGCATAATTGGTTACGGTGATGGGATTTCACTCTCTGATTAAATTATGCTTTGATTCCTATGCATAGAAAGAGAAAAGTCTACACTAAGCCTATTCTTTCAGCCCTGTGACAACAGTCTACCGCATAGTCTCCCTCCTCTGCTGAGAGGAGACCAGAACCCTGGACACCTGCATCATGTGAAAAGGACTATCCAATCACAGACAAGACTTCAGGGCTTTCTTGCCATTCTCAATATTTGGACTTCACAGGAAAAAAAAATCACAATAGGGTGTTTAAAGGTGCAAAAGACCCAAGTATCTCTCCACCCTCCCAGCTAGAGGGGCTCCAGCCACTAGTCCCCAGCTGCTCCTCCTGATACTGATACAACCTCCTCAAGCTAGTTCTTGATGTAGGAGTTCTTTCTGTAAATAGAACAGAGACAGAATATTTCATTATGGACCATACAAGTCCTATATAATCAAGCCCCTGATCATTTGTCCCATTTTTCTAAACTCCTGTCATACCTTCTTTTAGTGCCAGTACTCACCTGGCTTCCTTTTGCCATGGGCATTTGCACATGCTGGTCCCTGACATGCTCTTTCTTTCATTTTCACAAAGTTAATGCCTTCTTCAGATCTCAGCTCAGGTGACATTGCCTCCAGGGAAACCTGTCCTTACCTCTGTAACTAGACCTAATGCCCAATGATAGGCCTTCAGGATATGATAGCTCTCACAGACTCAACACCTGTCACAGCTTAACTGTCCATTCACCTGTGTCACTATTTGCTTAATGCAAGCCTTCCCCCACTAGACTCATTCTGAGCCACACAGGTAAAAACCAAGAAAAGCTATGACTCCTCTCATTGACTTGCCATTAACTTGCCAGCATGGAGCCTAGAGCTTGGCATATAGTGTGGTTTAGTAAACATTCATTCAGTGAAGAACTGAATAAAACCTGTTTGTCTAAAATAATTGAGGAAAAGATGAGCCCTAGGCTGAGAGTGGGGGAATCTGGCTGTGAACCAACTTTCCGCTCAGTTTCAGTGTGAGATAGAGCAAGCCATTCCAACCTCCTTCTCAGTGTCCCCAGTACCTTGTGGGTCTTCAGATCTCTGATGCACTGACAATGTCGCCAGTCAGTTGGCTGTTACTGACGTCGTTACCACTGTGCTTTTCTTCACTCTGTCTCTTCAAGGAAGCTAGGATGGGAAGACCTTCCTGCTTCATTTCCTCAGAGCCCTACAAATTCCCAATAAAAACTTCTCAAAAGAACTACAGGCTGCATGTAAACCACAGAGTCCATTGGGGCCTAAAGTTAAAAGGTCATATTGTGTAGAATGGTGCTCACAGTCATCTGGGAACAATAACTAAAACATATAAATTACAAAACCTGGATGGCCAGCAGCTGTATCCATGGAAACAGATGTTGGCTTGGCCAAAGTGCTTTATAATGATTATGATTAATCATCCTTGAAATCACCATTATTTATTGGTGTATAACTGATGGAACCATGTTGGAAGGGCTATATTATACAGTTTTACAAATTTCCAGTTGCTGGAGCTGGCACCCTGGCCATAAAATAGCAAAAGTGTTCTTTAAAATATACTCATTAAATATCAGTCAAAGAGAACAGGAAAATATAAAAGCCATAGCTTGGAATAATAGTCAATAAAAACGTTGTGCCAACACAAGTCACTAATGTTCAAAATAAATATTCTTCCATGCTTCATATAAACTTAGTGCTAAAAAAAATTCTTAAATAAGTGGGAATCCTCTGTGAGTTCATTCTAAATGTTGTTCACAATTCCACTTTATCTGTGTTTAAGTCAAAACCATACATCTGGAAAAAGGTTATGGGTTCATTTATTGTTGCCTCTTCCGTTAGCTAATCTTCCTTGTCACTAGTATTTTTCTGCCTTTACTATGTTGTGGATGTTCTGAAGTTGGCTTCTTTTGTACCTCACCCGTTAAGTGTGATTTATTTTAACTTGATCACAGTTATCATTGAAGGGTGACCAGAGTTTGGGAAAAGTCTTCATTCAAATGTGTTTTGGATGGAGCTGGGGGACGCTTTCTGGAAACGGGAAGCATTGGCGGCCATCTTAGCTTCCTCACAGCCTCCTGTGACTCCATGGCCCCACCCCGACCAAGAAGCCAAACAGGCATTTAACAAAGCACGCACAATCTTACTTTCCTCTGCCTGTGTAATGACGTGTACCTGGGGCAGAGGAATACCAAGGGATGTGCCAACAGACTCAGAGGCCACTGTGGGCTTGGGTGCATTCCTAATGCATGTTTTCCCAGAACATGTCCAACTCCTCAAATACATACAGCATTGTTTTCGGGGAGAGTAGAAGGCTGAAAGGGCCAAATCCTCAGGTGCTGTTGATACAAGTCTTTCCTCAGCACATTCATAAAGCTACTGCCATATCATTCTTGATCTAGTGCCACAAATTAACAGCAACCCCCCTGGGCCCTGGGCTATGCTCTCGGAACAACTCTGGGATTGTTCTGTACAATGCTCTGATTGTCTGTGGGGTGGAGCAGCCAGTGAGAGCTGGAGTGGGTGCTAGAAGTTGGCTATAGCAGCCATGCTAAGATATGTTCTAAGCACCAGGTGTGTTAGCCACTGGATGTGCAGAGAGGCTCTGAGACGTGTGTACAGCCACAGCCACCGCAAATCTCCTGTCTTACTGTATTCAACAGACCTAGAAAATGACTCAGAATGCTCTGTGCAGTGAGGAAGGACAGGGCAAATATGACAAATTGGAAGACTGATAAACAAGGCAAGATGTTTTAAAGGAAGCAAGATTTGTAATTGCTTTCCAGTAATTTTGGCTGGAGTCCTTACATAATACATCATAATAGGGCAAACATTCAGGGCTGCCCCCACCAACCCAAGGAAGCCTGTGGGACTTCTGATCTTCAATCCAGAGAATAGAGAGAGCTACCTGAAAAGGTCATTTGATCCAAGTCTCCATACCTTCCAGAACTGAAAATTATCATTCTCTGTTTCTAGGTAGTCTTGGAAAGAAGACTCCACTATCTTATTTCAAACCATATTCCAGAGATATATTATAAATGTAACAAAGAGAAGCAACTATATAATGTCATCTATTTTAGTGGCCCTCAACTGGGGATAATATTGCTCTCTGGGACGCATGGTAGCAATGTCTGGAGACATGTTTTATTGTCACAACTGTTGGGGAAGGCAAGTGTTGCTGATGGGTAGTGGGTACAGACCAGGCATATTGTTAACCCTCCTACATTGCACAGGACACAGAATTATCCAGACCAAAGCATCCATAGTGCCAAGTCTGAAAAAGCCCTTATCTAGACAAATAACCAGCGTGACTAAATTATTCCTCTCTGAAACAGTTGAGTAAGGACAAAAGATTCATAGTTTGAATAATCAAACTAATCATTTAAGTCATCTGTGGGTACAATGCCTTGGTCTCAGACCACTGCATTAATTTCATTTAAGGATAATACTGATAATTACTCAAGTAAAATTAACAGACAATTTTAAATTTCCCACCATGCAGGCATACCCTGCCTTTATAAAGCTCAGTATTTGAGAGGTGGGGAACAACATACATGTAAAACACCATATAGGTGTTTTAGAAAAGGAAGCAACCCATTCTACTTGGGCATCAGGGAAAATATCATATGGGAAGATGACTTTGAACTCTCAGGATAATTATACTTTACTTTCTAAAGGTAATACAACTTAGCCATACCCCGGAACTCGTGCTTTCAGTAATACCAAGCACTCTTCTAAATATTTTACATTCATTATTTCATCATATTCTCTGAACAATCCTATGAAGTAGGAACTATTATTCTCAACTTACAGATGAGACAGACTCTAGCGGCGACTTGTCTGTCTCCAGAGTGAGTGTGCATAACTGCTGTGCCACACAGCCTCCATGAAAATGGAGCCAAGTGATTTGGGCCACAAGTATCACCTCCCAGTCACTAGCCTCTCCCCTCCATGGGGAGGAGCTGATGGTCTTAAAGTTCCTTACAACATTTGCATTCATTATTCTAACAGCAACAGGATACTTATTTCACAAAACAACCATCTTGGGGTAGGCTCCACACTGTGGAAGGAGAGAGGTCTTCAAATAATCACAGAAATGCTAACATTTAAATAGCTGTCTGGGATATTAACTGTAAAAGGAATTTTACCTTAGCCTATATTCTCCAAACAGGACAAAACTAAAGTCCCTGTCACAGCTTCTCCCAGGTCAAATCAATTTCATCCTGACTGTACAAATACAGCCTAAACTTACAATTTCATTCATTCATTCATTCATTCACTCATTCATTCAACAAATATATACTGATTATCTACGATGTTCTGGGCAATGGGCTGTATACTTGGGATATAGCAATAATAAACTAGACAGAAAGCCCTTAATCTCATGGAACTAACCAATGAAAATGGAGCTTTGAGATTATAAAACCTCCAGGTAAATTAAGTAGACGTAATGTTTCTTATCTTGGAATTATTGCCATTCGTCATTATTCGTCTGAGTTTCCAATTTAGACCTAATCTCACTATAAAATATTCAGTGTTTTCCCATGTTTGTTTTTCACATAGATGTAGACATGACCTTTGGAAGGCATGAATAAAATTGAAAAAATATTTTCACCTAATTCTTTTTGAAGTATTTAAATAACATAGGAAGATATATTAATCTAAAGATACCAGTATGATTTTCTTATCGCAATTCCCTTTATTTTTTCAGAGAACTTCTAAGTTTCATTCCAGTGTAGAGTAACTAAAATATTTTACCAAATTTATTCCTGAAATAAAATATTTCAGGCTGAGAGATTTTAAAAGCAATTTCATTTTATACCATGCATCTTTTTCCACGTGCTATTTTAGAGATCTCAGTTGAATAGCTTTGCTACATGACTTTAACTGTAATAAGGAAGATTTTATGTTTGTTCATGTTGCTTCCTGCGTCTGGAAACCTCTATTTTCTCTTCACCAACCAATCTGCAACACTCTCTTCAAAACTCTATTTGAGATTATTTTATTTATGTATGTGTGTTTATTTTCGTATTTTGCTCTATTCCTGAAAATATTTGAAGCAGCCTCTAACAAGACACATCAAAGATGACCCAATGGCATCCATTAAAAGTAGGGCAAGAGAAGAAAGTAAAACAAGAATGGAGATGAAGCAGAGCCAGGAATGAGTCTAAAAATGCATATCATAATAACCCACACATGTGTAATACCTGGGCCATAAATCTGGCTGCCAACATGAAAAGAGAAACTTTATCAGTTATACAATTCACGTGTCCATGAGATACTAACAATCCAAATTTCCTGGGGAAGTCTAATTGTTCTTGGTACTCAGACCAGACAGGAACTTTCCCTGGGATCCTCACAAATACATAATATAATGATCAATCATCACAACTTCTTTAAAATTCATACAACAAGATACATGAAGCTGCTTATTAAAATAACTCGATGTAGGCTAGTGGCACATACACAGACATGATACAGAGAAAAGGAGTTCTTCTGGAAAGGGGGAAAGAGAAGACAGAGATGATTGGCATAATAAAAAGCAGTGTTCCAGCCTCTGCTTATCAGCTTGAATCCAGGGATTTAATTCAGAATAATTGGCATTGGAAAAACTTGGCAATCTTCTCTAAATATTGTTCCACCTAGCTTTTGATCGATATTGGGTAGTGATGACAAATATATTGAGAATGGCTATTCCTTAGACCATTGAATTCATCCTTCAATGCCTAAGCAGACTCCAGAGCTGGAGCTAGAGTCCATGTCTTTTTGCAGAAGCTGGGGACCCCATCAAGGCACATGTCCAATGACATCCAGGCCACCCTTCTGTAAGGTATAATTAGGGAGTTCTGTCAAGAAATCCAGGATGACTTTGAGAAAATTATTTCGAACCCACTGGAAACCCAGATAAAAGCAGTGAGGCCTCAAAATTCTACTCCATTTAGTTATTAGCTTGAATTAGCCAAAGCTAACCAGACACACACCTTGGGCAAAATAAAACATCAACATAACACTGAAAGCATCTTTAGCTTTGAGAAGAATACTTTCTTTCTATTGTGTGTTCCCAGAGAAACCATTATGAAATGCACTTTGAGGAAACAGTAACAAGTTGTGTGGGACTGTTATTTATTTATAAACCAACTAAAAAATGAGAATATCTAGCAAAGACATAACTTGTTTGGAAAAAGAAAAAAATAATAAGAAAAAGGCTAAAAGGCTTATCACTGGCCTTTCTTTTGGGCAATAATTGGCCAGTGGGGTCAGAAGCCTATTCAGGCCACTCCTTGCTTGAAATAATAGAGCCCTAACACTCATGTAAGAAAGAATGTGCTACTTTTCTCTACAGCCAGGAGTGGGAGGGCTTGAAGTGAGCTCAACCAGATCATTAAGAGCCAAGTTTTAAAGAAAGAAAATCTAAACATAATCCAAAGGCTATGGTCTTCTGTGTTGAAAGACTGTTCCTATTGGATCTGATCTGAGCAGAATCAAATAATAGGGCCGGAGTTGTAAAAGTATCTGTATCGGGGGCTATGTCTAAATTGAGTACATGCCCTTCTAGCAGCTGGTACATAAGAATAAAGATCAATGGGATGCCTGGGTGGCTCAGTCAGTAAAGCACCAGACCCTTGATTTCCACTCAGGTCATGATCTCATGGTTCATGAGTTTGAGACCCCCATCAGGCTCCATGCTGACAGTGTGGAGCCTGCTTGGGATTCCCTCTCTCTTCCTTTCTCTGCCCCTCCCTTGCTTCTGTTCTCTCTCTCTCTCTCTCTCTCTCTCTCTCTCAATAAATAAATAAATAAACAAACAAATAAACTTTTAATAAAGATCAAGGTCTTTTCAATAAGTGCAACAACAATTTGCCACCTTTAATGTATTTCTCTAGGAGAGAATAGCATATAGTTTAGGGCTATTGTCCAATAAAGGAAGGTTACCATTTTGGATAGGGAGTATCGTCCTCTTAGAATATGGAATAATTGATACTATTCATTTAATCCAGTGAGGCTGTCCCTGTAGCAAAAATAATGTTGGGAAAGTTGGCGAAAGGGGATTCTTCCAAAGATTTGGGGGGAAAAAACTTCTCTAGGGTCTAACTACAATACTTAATAATAAGAGCCTAATTCAGATTTTGACACAAATTATGTATTTAGTTAAGTGTTTTTGAGGTACTGATAAACATGAAATAAGTTCTAATTGATCTAAGTGATCAAGTGAGAGGTTTGTTTCCTGTGATACCTCATTAACCTCACTGTGGAGGTCTTAAGTTGTTCCACTCTCTGATATGTGGAAATGAGATCCTCTCTTGAGAGTTTAAGCAGTCTTCAGCTGATGGGAGGCAGTCTCACATACTTGAAAACAACTTTCAACCTGTATGAGTTTCCTAGGGCTGCCATAACAAAATAACTTTATTATCTCTATAAAGACCCTACCTACAAATAAGGTCATATTCTGAGATACTAAAGGTTACGAATTCAACATATCTTTCTGGGAGGCCCGGGGGATATGATCAACCCATAACACAACACTAACTGCACTTATTCTGCGGAATTGAGAAAGACTCTTCAGAACTGGCTGCTTTAAGCAGTAGGAGGGTGGCTTGCCCATCTAACCCTAGGTCATCCTGAGACTAAGGAACAGTGACCTTTCTGTCCCCACCATGGGAAAGGAATAACTCTGTTAATCCCTGAGGAGCCAACACATAAACCATGGCATATGGCCCTCTGTTCTTCTCCACAGATGAAAGACCATTATCCGGTGGTTATTGATTTCACAGAATTTGGAGCCACACTACCTGGGTTCAAATTCCAGCACCCACTTCCCATTAGCTATGGGGCTTTAAAACAAGTCTCTTATTGTTTCTGGTCTGCAGTTAACTGGTCTGTAAAATGGAGATAATAATAGAACTTTCTCACAGGGATGTTTTGAGATTTAAATGAGTCAATATGTGTAGAGCTACTTAGAACAGGGCCCAACCCACAGGAACGCCATGTTAATGTCAGATATTTTAAACTATTTTAAAGTTAGATATTTCTAAGTATGAAGAGTAAAATGTTCACTATCTGAGCAGAAGACTGACCATCAAAGAAGCTAGATTTTCCCCCAAGAATCCCCTTAATGACCCTCATCCCATATCCCCTCTACCTGCTTGTGATTCCTTTTACATTTATTATTCCTCCTTAACAATAATAACCAAGAAGTTTCATGGTCTAGTTTTGGTTCACTCTGATCATTGCCTCAAGTTCCTTAATTTCACCAACATCAATATTAGAAGGCAATTGCTTCTTGGACTCAGGTCTTCATCTCTGGACAACTTACCTCTTCCAGATTACAATAGGCAAGTTCCTCAAAACAGGAGCCAGGTTATCCATTTCTTCTACATCCTATAAAACTTAGAACAATAATGCACATAAGCAAGTGTTGGATAAACCCCAAATGGTTAGAAGGCAAATACAAAGTAAATAGGCACTAAGAAGAAGATCCTTTATTACAGACAAATTTGCATATCCAAGGATCATTTTTGTGAAACATTATTGCTCACAAGTGTTCAGAAAACTGGAGCAAGGACGTGGAAAACAAAACCTAAGGAAAGATTATGGTTGGGAAGAATTGGCTTCAGGCCTAACATTGCTTTATCATGGTTCTGGCAGGTAATCAATAGGAAACTCTGTTGCATAGACATAAATCATAATTGAGTTTTCATCAGTCCTGTGCCAGTTCTGTGCCTGTACAGAATCCAGGATCCTAGTGCCAAGGTGCCTTATCAGTCCATATGCAAATATGCCTTTTGATGAAATCAAAGAACAGCAGAATTCAGACAAGACTTCAGCCTTGTGCTGCCAAAGCCAGGTAGACATTTAACTCTTCACATTGGCTAATGACTACAGAATGTCTGCAGAGGGAGGCATTTCTCACACAGGGCTTCTCCTTAAATGCTCATGGGGATTCAGAAATGGGAAAAAATCAGCTCACAATGGTCATTCTCCCTAAGAGCCTATTCAAAAGGATCTTTTTCAAAAATCCCCCAAAACTAAAATGTGTTGAAAGAGTATTAACTAATACTGAAAATAAGCTATACACACACACACACACACACACACACACACACACACACACAGATTCCTCAAAACAAAAGGAGGAGAGTGGTATTAAATACTGTCTCCTCTGTTAGAAAAAAGGACAAAATGTCCCGGTTTTCCTTCTTCTCTCAAAGTTAATACACCTGAAACTCAAGGTGATTTAAATTGAATAAATTTAATTGTGTGCTCACTTATTTCGGAGTTTGATGATTAAGATGCATAAATTAGATCACAGATTTATAAAGGATCTGTACTTCTGAAATTCTTTTGAACATGTCTTAAAACACTCTTTTGTTGTTGTTGTTGTTTTTCACATCATCCACCAGAACTTTTTATAATCCACCTGGGGCTGAGCTGCCTAAGAGAAAATTTTATCTAGATTTACTCAACAATTTAACTGCCCCCACCCACCTTACAACATACACACAAAGAAAAAGATTCTCTAGATCAGCACAGTCCACTACAGGGGCCACTATTCAGATGTAACTATTCAATTGTCAATCAAACATAATTTGAGTAGGAAATTCAGAACTGCATTCATATTAGCTATATTTCAAGAGCTCAACACCACGTGGCTAGTGGCTACAATAGCATATGCTGCAGGTATAGAATATTTCTGTCATCACAGAAAGTTTTCCTAGCGATCTCTGCAAGTTTACACCATCCCTTTCAAGTCCAGAAAAAATCTAGGCTTTGTATCATTGCAGAGGAAGGGGCTTCTTTCCTCTCTAGATTCTCCAGAGAATCCTGGTCTCACTAGAGCCACACTTCTAACAAAAAGCATTTTTAAAAAAAGGCCACAGGTTTGCCACCCAGATGAATATGGAAAGAACTAATAGGCTTTTGATTAGGCCAGCAATTCTCAACTGGATTGGAGGGGAGAGGCACATCAAATTTGCTGTGGGGAAATACAGATGCAGGATGTCAGCAGCATGACAGGATATGACATTCCAGCCCTCATACTTCCATAGAAATGTCAATCTTGACAACTATCCATGGACAGGGATACCTTTGTGGAAACCTGGGAGTCTAACAGAAAGATTACAGCACCTCCTTTAAGCAAGAGAACAAAAACAGACTCCCTGAAGAGTATACAATAAAAGGTTCACTTTACCTGTGTCACCTCTCTCCCAAGGTGGCATCACTCAGTGCCAAGGGAGACCCCTCAGCCCACAATTTCTCCCACAAGGAAAATTGTACACTTTGGTGAATTTTATAGTATGTTAATTATATCACAATAAAGCTGTTTTTTAAGCCCCCAGTGTTCTAAAATAAAATTATTGAAAAGTTTTAAACAACCTAGGAATATATTTTTTATAAAACTTGAAAATACTTGCTTCACAGAAATGAACAAAATTTCAGTAATTTTGCAGAGGACTAGAGGAAAGGAATGTACATTTGGCTCAATTGTTTGCAAACTGACTGCAAAAATAAACCTTTGGTTTTTACTTCTTACATATTTAAGCATACTTGATGCAAAGCATGAAAGGAGTTAAACAACTCAAAGAACATTAGTTCCACAATGGCATCACCAAATAGCAGGTTAACAATAATGCTTGGTTTCCATTAACCATCTGGTAGCTTCCTTATATCTCTATCTTGAGAAATGAATCAGTTGGTACCAGATAGGTTAGTGAAAAGCAGGGCTTTCAGAACACAATATCAGAAAGGACATTTGGCCCATGATTAATGTTCTTAGCCTCAGATTTTTAATTTTGACATACTTCTAAATGAGTCTATAGCATAGTCACAGAGGTACACAGGCATACTTTTAAGATTTAAAAATGTTTATCATGTATCTTGTGATGGTTAATTTTACATGTTAACTTGACTGGGCCATGGGGTTCCTAGCATTTGGCCAAACATTATTGTGAGTGTGTCTGTGAAGGTGTTTCTGAATGAGATTAATGTTTGAATGGGTAAACTGAGAAAGCAGACCATCCTCCCTAATGTGAGTGAGCTTCTTCCAGCCAACTGAATATCTAAATAGAACAAAAAGGCTGGATTAGAGGGAACCCCTCCTATCTCACCTCTTGAGCTGGGACGTTGGTCTTTTCCAGCCTTTGGTCTCTGATTGAAACACTGGCTCTTCTTAGTCTCAAGTTTGCTGGCTTTTGGACCAAAACGTACACCATCATCAGCTCCCCAGGTTCTGAGGCCTTTGGACTTGGACTGGAATTATACCACTGGTTCTCTTGGGTGTCCATCTTGCCAACTGCAGATCTTGGGATTTCTCAGCCTGCGTAATCACGCGAGTCAATTCCATACACTAAATCATAGAGGATAGATAGGTTGATTGGTAGATAGTCTTAACTAATATCAATACTAAATAATCTTTAATTTTGTGTTGTTTTACCAGACCACCATCCTTACAATAGTCTATGACTAAATATTGTTGTTAACACTTTAATTACATTATTGATATATCATTATAATGATATATATATCATTATATATTGATATATTGATATATAATATCAATATAATTATATCATATTACATAGGGCTAATTGTGCATCACAAATTTTCTATTTTCATTAACATAGAATTTATTATATATTACAACCTCCATAACCTTATCTTGGCTTTCCTAGAAAAGGGTCTCAGGTAATAGTAATGGTTCAATTTTTTTCTCAAGCTTTGAGAAATTCTGATGGAAAACCTATATATAAGTCAGAACCCTTAACTCTCCATTAACTTGTATGATGTTGGCCAAACCTTGCTTGACTCTGATGTGTCTCATAGTAACCAAATGGACAATGATGGTCATAGTTTCTACTTTTATTAATAAGGTTCTTAATAGGGCAAAATAAGAGACGTGAAAAAAACGCCTTCAAAGATAAAGCAGTATACAGTAGTGATATAATTTTACTGTGTTTAGGTAGTTGAATATTTAATATTTTAGGATTAACTGAAATCTCTAATGACAATAGAGAGAAAACCTTAATGGTCAGCTGAACTAGAATAAAATCTACAAGTTAGAATAAAATTTGAACAGAATAAAAGTATATAATGCAAAAAAAGCCACATTAGATCATTTTCTGCTTCTTTAATTTACAGTGTAATGTGGGATGAGAAGTGAACTTGTTATATTCATGGAGCAGATGAGCTATTTAATTAATTTCATGTAAACAAACCAGATAAGAGAGAGTATGTTTATTGACATGGAAAGCCACTCTACTTTTACATAAATTACTACCATACAGATGCTTATTAATATAATGTTTTCATGTATTACCACCAAGGAAAGCCTGTCTCACAGAGAGGAATCACCTTGTTTGAAATTGCCAAAAACTCTGAAGCACGGTGCCAGGTGTAGCATAAATGCCTAGTTAATATTTGTAGACTGATCGGGGTGGGGAAAAAAAATCTATGTATAAACAAGAATATTAAATGTAGGAACACACAGATAATTCTTTCACTCAGTATCTCAATACTATGTCTAGTTTGGAGCCTGAAACATGAGTATTTGGAGAACCTGGAGTAGTTCCAGAGAAAAGCAATGAAAATGATTAAAGAGTTGGAAAATGGGGCCAATAAATCATGACTACAGGAATTGGGGCTTATTTAACCTGAAAGAAAAAGCTACATGACTCTACCAGATTCTTATATCTAAAACTTAGAGATGGTGAGATTTGCCATGACCCATCCATACAGCTGTGCAAGCAGAAAGAAACCCAGAAGCAACAAAGATATTTTCAAAGGATCACTATTATTTCTGTTAATATCTAACTCTCCCTCTTCTTGTGGTTTTCAAAACAACCAACAGCAGCCCTAGGACAGGCAGGGTGTGCACACCAATTCAACCCCCACACATTTGTCAAGCGCAACTTGCGGGGCATTTCCGAGAGAAAGGAGTCAGTGCACAACCTCCAGGAGCCTGAAGCTAAGACAAGGAGACTCCCATGCAAAGAAATCCCAGGATGTCAGGAGACCTCCCCTGTCAGAGAATATGCAAAGTCCCTTAGTGTCTCTGAGGAAGGCACACTCAGGTTTACTTAGGCGGCTGGAGGCGAGAAGGGCTGCTTCGCAGGGGCCTTGATGCTGCAAATATGCTTGCTGGGCAGAAGTAGGCTGGAAGGCAGCAAGGCCATTCTATGTGAATGGAAGAGCACGCCCAGAAAACTCAGACAGGACAAAGTACATTTGAGAAATGCCCTCGCATCCACGTCACAGACAAGAAACTGAAGCTCAAAGGTCTCAGTGACTGGTAAAGGGTTAGCAGCAGTTAATGTCAGAGCTGGGTCTAGAACCCGAATTCCTGATTTTTGAGTTTGTTAGGGCTCTTTACAAATCCTTGTTACTGATTTAGCAATTCTACCATGCCGTAGTTTGTCCAATAAATAACTTCTTTCCATTAGAACTGAGGCTGTTGTCAGAGCGCCTGGGTGGCTCAGTCGTTGAGTCCCACGTTGGGATCCATGCTGAGCAGGGAGCCTTCTTGGCATTCTCTCTCTCCCTTCCTCTGCCCCCTCTCCCCGACTTGCTCACTAGCTCTCTCTCTCTCAAATTAAAAAAAACAAAAACAAAAAACTGAAGCTGTTATCTATAGAAAATCCATCCTGTTGAGTAATGTGGTGGGGGGAAGGGGAAACGATGTCATTGTGGTCACATGATACAAAGTCACTGAATTCTGTAAACACATACACACAAATGAGTTACTTACAAATATAAAGAGTTTAATTTAGCCAGCCATTTCATAAAGAATAAAGCATTTCATCGCTATTTGTACTGTTACACACCACATGGTAAAGACAAGACACATAAACTGGAATTAAAGCATTTTCAATTTTTTATTTTAAATTAAAACAGAGTACACCACCACTCGTGCCGTTAGGAAGAGTACTTTCTGCTATCGACTCACAACCTTTTTCTCTCTCGTGTTTCGTTTTTGTTTAATTTTTATTTATTTTTGAGAGTGAAAGAGACAGAGTGTGAGCAGGGGAGGGGCAGAGAGAGAGGGAGACACAGAATCTGAAACAGGCTCCAGGTTCTGAGCTGTCAGCACAGAGCCCAACACGGGGCTCGAACCCATGAGCCATGAGATCATGACCTGAGTTGAAGTCCGAGGCTCAACCGACTGAGCCACCAATCTCTCTCGTGTTTAAAATGGAAACGTTTCATATGCCTTCAGTCAATCTAACAATAATCAAAAAATTTTTCTGGACCAACACATACAAAATTCAGGGAGAGAAGCAGCTTATCAGAGTCCACGCCAATCCCAAGATAAAATAGGAGTAAGTGTACTGGGGGAGGAGGGGTGGCAATTTATTAAATCTGAATTTTTTATGTCACAGTAAATACTGAAAGTGAAGAAAAAATACATTTCTCATTCTTTTCATTTCTGTTTCGAAGGTTCGGCAGACTAAATTTCACAGAAAACACACATTGGGGGAAATGAAATAATTCTTCAAGACATCCTGGTATTTCTTAAAATGTTCTCAGGCAATCTCCCAGTTAAATAAGTTGCTCTAGAAAACTTCATGCCAATATTCCTACCTGACCATAGTTTCAAGTTGACTTCCTTTTATCCTGTTAGATGACTGGAAATCACCTGAAAATTCACCATCAGAGGATGAACTTTCCTGGTTCAATTTCCTGAGTGTCCTAATTGTCATTATGTCCATTTGGTGGTGGCAGCTGGACGATATGAAAGCTGCCCTCTTTACCCCTGCTTTCTTGTCCTCCTCTCCTTGCACCAAAGCTTTACAATAAACAAGGAACACGTAGTTGTGCTTGGTGGATCACACCTGCTTGTGATTGCCTCCAGTGCTTGCCTGCAGGAAGGCACTGGAAAGTCACTGAAAAGCAGGGCAATTTCTTAGCCACTAGTTTGTAAGAATACCGACTGCCCCGGTATGATTTATAACATGAACATCATGACCTACATGTTCTCCAAAGGTATTAGTCTCCCAATCCCCATTTGGGGCCCTTCTGACTTCTTTTCCTTCAAGAGAGTGCATCTAAGAGCTAATAGTTTTGAGTATAAGCCTTAGCACATGTTTGACCTCTGGACTTCATATCAAGCCACCCTAAAAATTTGGGAAATCCAATCTCATCCTATTGTGAGCACTAATCAACTCTGACACTACAGAGGAGAGTGTTTGAGTTCAGGGACTGGCGCTAGCTTGGTGCCCACACGCTGGCAGAGAGGTCACGCAAGCTGATCTCTGCAGGGATGGGTCTTCAGGGTGAGGGTTGGAGGCAGAAGCCCCTCTCACCTAAAGCTGCTGCAGGCACGTGAGCCAGAGGAGTAGTACAGGCTCTATCCTAAAGCAAACAGCTCAGGTTAAAATAGGAGAGCTGCATGTAAACAGGTCTCCAAGATAAGGAGGTCCTGAGGCAGGAAACAGGGCCTGGAAAGAAGAGTGAGGTAAGCAGGAAGGTGTTTGGGGAAATTGCATAGAAGGGTTTTTATACATCCTCAGCAGTACATTGCATGGACAGGCTGAATTTATTTAAAGGTCTATGAATGGAGCTGACCTTGCCACATGAGAAGCCCCCAGCAGGACTGGGTCTGAGTTTGCCTGGGCTGGTGCACTCGCAAGGCAGGGATGCGTTCTCGTGGATAGTCTGCGGTTCTACCCTTTCCCGCTGATGCGTGAATGGGACAAAGGCACTCTTTCAAACATATTCAGGCTGTCTCAGGGAAACTGGCTGTAATTATTGGGTTCTGGTGCGCTTGGTGGAATTTCAACAGAGAGGCCAGACCTGGCGAACCACAGTGTGGACATACATGAAGAAGGCCGATATAGAGTCACCTCCCACAGGTACATCCCATCCATGCTCAGCCCGGGTATGAGATATCCATAGGTCAGGAGAAAGGGATCACAACGGTCTTTAGAGTGAGCTGAAATTCCACCAACTGCCAGAGTAACGGTGGTACCAGGAGGTACAGAAAGAAGTAGAAGGGATATTCCAGCCAGAGAAAAGCAATGAAATTTCTTTTGTATGTGAAATCCACAGTGGCTCCTGAGGTGGACCAACAGGCAGTCTTTAAGGTGCAATTAGGGGCGCCTGGGTGGCTCAGTCGGTTGGGAGTCTGACTTCGGCTCGGGTCATGATCTCACAGTTCGTGAGTTCAAGCCCCACGTCAGGCTCTGTGCTGACACCTCTGAGCCTGGAGCCTGCTTCGGATTCTGTGTCTCCTTCTCTCTCTTCCCCTCTCCTACTTGTGCTCTGTATCTGTCTCTCAAAAATAAATACATGTAAAAAAAAATTTTTTAAGGTACAATTATGAGTGTATTTCTCTCAATCTAGGCTGATATGAACACTCTGGCCATCAGTATATACATTTTGGGAAGGTGAAGGGAATCCAGGTTGTCTGTGGTTAAATCTGGGATTTAAGTTACTAGGCTGTCTTAGCATGCAGCAGATTTCCTTGATGAACAGGGAGGTCCTCAGGGTCCTCAGGTCCTCAGGGTCCTCCAGCACCCTGGTTAGGAGACTCAGGACAGGGAGTAAGCCCTAACTTGGTTTGTTATGAAGAATACCTTTGTCAGGGCAAGCTAGGTTATGCTGCAGTAAAAATCACCCCCAAATCTGAGTAGCTCAAAAGTTCATTTCTCACTCAGGCTGTATGTCCATTAGGGGATCAGCTGGAGGGCTCTACTCTATTAATTCTCTGTCAGGAACCCAGACCGAGGAAGATTTCATCTGCGCGCAGCCATGTTTGCTCTGGCAGAGAAATGAGGATGTGGCAAATCACACACCAGCCTTTAAACTTTGGCCTGAAAGTGACATTCGTTATTCCATTATCATTTCATTGGTCATAGCAAGTCATGTGGTCACATCAAAATCTAAGGGGGCAGAGAGATACAACCCTTCCATGGGCCCCAAAGGAGGATTAAAAGTTATTTCATGAGCGGCACTCATGACTACCAACATGTTCGCTTCGTTAGGATGTATCATGGCTATGGGTCAGGGGTGGTCTGAAATGATAGTGTGTCTGAACAGTTCACTGTTCAGTGGACATGTGGCTACATCTCAATGTTCTCACACCCACCCCCACTCCTCTCCTTGACCTGGGTATGAATTTCAAGTGTCAATTTCTGTGGTAGGCAAGTCAATGGTCCCCCAAAGATGTCCATGTCCTAATCACAATACTCTAAGAATATGCTCTCTCATGTGGCGAAAGGAACTTTGCAGAGATGATTGAGGTAAGGATCTTGGGATGGGGAAACTATCATGATTTATCCAGGTAGACCCAATGTTTTATCACAAGGGCCCTTAAAAGAGGGAGACAGGAGTGTGAGTCAGAGGAAAAAGAGAATTTGGCTTTGAAGATCCAGGGAGGGGCTACCAGCCAAGGAATGCAGGTGGCCTCTAGGAGCTGGAAAAGATAAGGAAATAGTCTCTAGCCGAGCCTCCAGAAAGAACAGAGCCTTGATTTTAATACAATCAGAGCAATTCAGACTTCTGAGCTCCATAACAAAATTGTGTTGTTTCAAGCCACTAAGTTTGTGGTAATTTGTTCCCATAGCAATGGGAAATGGATACAACACCCCAGAGAATATGACAGAAGATGACGGTGTTGGGAATGGGCAGGGTTAGATGGCGGGAGGCACTGTGGCAAAGCTGCAGTGTTGGTCCATGATGAGTGCAAATTCCACTGTCAGCTCTCGGTCCCATTGACCCAGGAGGACAGGCATTGGTGGGGATCTGAAAAAAGATAATAGGGCCAACCACACTCCCCAAACTTAAATCTGCTCTACAGTCTCCCTCCAAAATTGATGATCAGACACTCCTGGTGAGGGGGAACCTCACTGTCTCTCAAGATAGCCTTTTCCATCTTTGCACACCTGGAGAGCTTCAGATTGGTATAAGCACAGGTGATTCTCTGCATGGTTACCACTCATTGGTCCCCTTCCATCCCTGGAGTTGGCTGGAATATAGAATAGTTCTAATCCCACTTTTAAGTGATAAGTCTTGATTCACTTAAAGACATTTGTGACATTTAGGAAAGAAAGATCATTTCCCATAGATATGAGTGGTTTGTTGGGAGTCTTCTTCAAATCAGTGCATTTCTACATGAGAACAGTGCAAAGTTTTGATGAAGTGGATGGAAGAATGTTAAAACCTGGAGAGTTCCCTGATATTAAAGGTCCCGGTTAAAGGTACCCCAATGCAAGTTCCAGGGTAATGAGGGGAGAGGCAGATAGTGCAGCCTCTGGGAGCCAGAAAGTGTGAGGCAGCCCAGGAAAGAAGCATGGCAGAGTTCCTTTGACCTGGCAGCCCATTGTGTCCTCTTTATGACTTCTTGAGATCAGAGAGACTACCTCTCAAAAATGTCTTCTAGAATAAATCAGCCTCATTGTTGGATTATCTCAAATGCAATAACAAAACAAACAGAGGGCTTTGAAGCAATTGTCTTTTTTTAAAAGACTTAATTGACCCAATTCTGTATTGTTCATTTGCTTCCAATTCAAATCCATGATAGGTCTTTCTTTGCTCTGGTCTCCGTCTCAGGAAGCTGACTCCTATGGTCAGAATGACCCAAACTCACTAGCCACCTGGTTTCCAACTGGGTTTGGTCAATAGGAGACACTTGCAGTAGATAGGAGGGTGGGAGGAGACGAGATTGGGTTACATATTCTCCCTTCTTAGACAAAGTGATTCTGAAGGATGCTATGATAGATTTCCTCCCCCAGGGCTTCTGCTCGCTCCTGCAATGAACAGCAGTCAGCAGCATCCAGCAGACAACAGTTCCTCCGGCATACCTCTTATTCAGCTTCATAGCAGAATGTCTAAGAGAGACATTCCTATTGAAAGGCTTTCCCCAGCACCTGATTTTCTTATCAAGTTCCAAAGTTGGGATTTCCAGGAAGTTGTGCCAGTGCAAAACCACAGCAACTTCTTACCATCCAACGAGCCACAATTGTATTGTTCCAACAATTACTGACTCTTAGCATTCTCCCACCCCAGAGTGGGTGGTTCTTCCTTGTATGTTCTCTCTGAATTAGGGGTAGTGTTGATAATTATATTCATATACTTCTTAGAATTCTGCTCTTACTAACCAATCCTTCATTCTAATTCCATGTTATAGTTAATAATACTTTATGTTAATTTTGTCCTGTTTAAATTACCATATGATTTCACTCTCCTGATTGAAACCTGACTGATACAATAGTGAACAACCCTTGGTAAAGGTTTTTTTTTTTTTTTTTGAAAAAAAGAAAAAGTTTCTTTTACCTTCATCATAGTTGCATTCCTAAGAAATTCAGGAATTATATAAGGATGCAAAATATAAACTTTTTGTTTGTATGTAAAAAAGGAGTTAGGGGCAGACTCAGAAGACTGTAAACAATTGTTTACCTGTGTGCAAGCCTGCCACTTACAGCTGTACAGACCTTGCACAACACAGTCCTGTGGGACTGTGCCACACCCAACCGATCTAAGTCAGTGGTGCTTCCAAAAACCCCACAGTCCACAAGCTGCACAATGATATGCATCAGCCCTATAGTATAGAAACACCCATTCAGATATTTGCAAGTTGGACAAGATGTAGGACAATTCTTCACTGTGTAGGACCATCCCACCGATTGCAATACACCTACCATCTCTGATCTCCACCCATCCTATAACAGTACCACATCCCATTCATTCTGACAATTGAAAATATGCCCACACATTTACAAACTGCCCTGCTGGGAACAACAGCTTACTCATGCTTCCTTTCTCTGATCTCCTTTTAAGGGCTTATTCTTGCTCCCATCACACCCACCTTGTTGATATTCCTTAACTAGTCCCTCTTCACCTCCTTTCTCAAGAGACTTTGCAACTTATTATTTCTCTGCATGGGACACTCTTAGGCTAGGTATCTCCAAACTCCTTTTCACTGCTCCACATTCCTGCCCAAACATCATCTCATCAGAGTCCTTCTCTGGCCACCCTATATATTATAGAAACCCCACACCCACTGCAGCCCTTCATGTCCCTCTTATTCTGCCTTATTTTTCTTTTTTTTTTTTTTAATTTTTTTTAACGTTTATTTTTGAGACAGAGAGAGACAGAGCATGAGTGGGGGAGGGGCAGAGAGATAGGGAGACACAGAATCTGAAACAGGCTCCAGGCTCTGAGCTGTCAGCACAGAGCCCGACGCGGGGCTCAAACTCACAGACCGTGAGATCATGACCTGAGCTGAAATCGGATGCTCAACCGACTGAGCCACCCAGGCGCCCCTGCCTTATTTTTGTTAACATCAGGACCACTGTCAATAGTACTGTACATTTTACTGAGTTACCTATTTTCTGTATCCCCTCGCTAGCACTTAAGCTCCTTGAGACCAGGGACTTGACCTGTTTTATTCACTGTGGTATCCTCAGCACTTAGAACAGTGGCTTACTTGTACTAGGCACCCAATAATTATTTGTGGAATGGTACCAACTTCACTTATAATAATACATGCTCAGTGACTCTCCTCCCATTTATTCAAGTCAATGAATTCGATCACTTTACTGCCTTTATCCTCCCCTGGCTCACCGTCCCAAACTTGAATTGCACTGCCCCAAAGTAAAAAGGATCAGAGAGTCAGCAAGTCCTATCCTAGAATATTGCAGCACATGAATGTTTCTTGGATGAGGGGATAAATGCAGAATAGCTTTCACATAAGGAGGTATGTGATTTCACTAAGTGTATTTAATATAAATATGCCTTCCATATGGGTTTGGAAGGCAAAGATAAGGGTAGAAATTGGACTTGGCATGACACAAATCACTAGAACACATTATCATATTTAATCTGTACAGGCATCTTGAAAAATGGAGAAAACTAAAGCTATTTCACCTAAGAGAAAACTAAGGTTCAGTGATATTTAGTTTATATTGGAGAAGAATTGAAAACCATATTTCTGACTCCAAAAGCTGTGGTTGTTTTACCACATCACTGAAATAAGACAATGAAATGTGTTGAACACAAGTACAATTTCCTCAGAATTTGAGTATCATTTTTAAAGGTAACTGTTTCTAGAGAAATATCCTGATTCATTTCCTAAAATATTTATTCCATGCTCATTAATGAGTAATATCTAGAAACTCTTAAAAAATAAAGTCACCTCTCCCTCATCTTTAGATGAATTATGCAAAATGTTGGCTTGCCCATGGCAAACTTTTGTTTAAAGTCAGTTTATTAACCAATAGCACCAACTATGCTTAATGAATTGTTTTGTTGATATTATTGGCAGGTTGTATTCTGCCTACTTAATTACTGTGTTCTAAAATAATCAATCTTTTTTGTCTTACCAAGGCCAAGGCAAATTATGAGACAAATAGATGCTTCTGTGCTCCTCCCATCCCTTCCTTGTTAGAATCTGGCTAGGTAACAGAGAAACAAAAAAAGAAGATAGACTGCAAGGAGAATTGCTTACTTCACAGTAGGTCTGACTTCTAAAGGTCAATAACCAGAATCCAAGTAGGCCAATATCCATCCCAGTAGCCAATGTTCAGCTGGCTTTGGCCCAGTGTTCTTAACCTTAGAAGTCAAGGAGATATTAATCACTCTGTGTACACCATATTGAGTGTTTTCTACATTATTTAACCCTTACAATTTGAAGACTTATTGTTAGCTCCAATTTACATATGAGATGTTGAAAACCTTGACAAAACTTAAATATAATGGAGCTAGATTCCCATGCAGGTCCATCTGATTCCAGGGTCTGTGCCCTTGACTACTGAACCGTGGTTCGGGACAGGAATGTTCCCTGTCAGAGAGCAGGAGCATCTCAATTCCCAGTGCTAGTCTGTGGAAGCAGAAACTTTAGCTAATTGATAGATAGAAGAGGACCATGATCTGCAACCCCTGACCAGAGCAAGACACAACCAAGTGGGTCCAGGCTCTAGCTAAGTGTACTAGGACTCAAGGCAGGCTCCAAATTCCAGTCAGGGGCTAGAATGCCAAAGCAAGAAAGAAGACTGAGGGCAAGACCCTGGAGTAAATGAGCACAACAGGAGTAAGGAAATATATGTCAAGTATATAAGTGCCTAGGGCTCATCTCAGGCACACCAGTCCCCTGGTGACATATATAATCTGTGATTCCACTGGCCAATGTGTCTCGCTTCAGGTAAAGTGCTGCACACAGCATCTCAAAAGCTCATGGGTGGAGTTATATAATAGGACCTGACTGTAGATCGAAGCTTGCCGAAGAAGACATTATAGTCCAACAAAAATTATCAAGACTCTTACACGTGCACATTATCTATCTACTTCACTCATTCCACTAATATTTCTTGAGAACACACGATGTACCAGACCTTTTTTGAGTTTAGAGTTTTGAGCTCCTGTCCAAATCTGAATAGTCTAAATAGGTAGTTTTGTTCATCTCTCCAGATTTGCACTTATTTGTAATGACCTTATTCCTGAGTTGTGTTTCCTGAAACTGGGCTGTAGTCGAAGCTTTCTAGGTAGAGGAAGACAAGGGAATTCCGGGCCAGGAAATAAGTGGCATGAACAAAGAACCTGAAATGTGAAAGATCTCTATCTGTTTTGGGGAGAGGTGAGAAGCACACATGGGTGAAACGTAAAGCTGGGGATACGGTAAGTGAGGATGACAGAGTCGCCATCTTTATTTTACTCTGTGGGAGAAATTCAGATCAGGGAGGGAGATGATGTAGAAATAATTGGAGGCAGGTAAGTCTTTTGGGTTGTACTTCATATCACACTCCTTCCACCTGGTTGCTTTAGCTTTCAGTCCATCTCATTCTCAAGAGGAATGTGCTTTGAAATCCAATCATTTCAATTTAGGATCTGTTCCAAGGAAGGTTTGATTTCTGGGAGAAAAACCTGGAAGAGCTCCCAGCTTCTCCTCAGCCCAGCCTTCATTCACAGCATGATTTCCTTATTCTCTTTGATGTGAATTTTCAGAACATCATTGGGTGTAACCGATATTCGAGCCTAAGTTCAATAAACCCATCCAAAACCAAATTCAAATGTTCTCACAATATTCCTCATTTTAGATCGGCCATGTCTTGATCTGATTCACTCCCAAGATTTGAGAGTCCTCTCTTTCTGGCCATCAGAACAGCCACAGTAAATCAATGGTTGGCCCTAAACAAGAATTCCCAATTAAAGAAACAAGTAAGGACTGAAATCCGGTACTAGTTCTGTTCTTGAAGTTGTGGGGCTGACAGGAGGCCATGTCCTCCCCCAAAACAAAGTATCTGGCTTTTTTTCATACAAAGAAACTATTTAGGCTATCAGAGGCCTTGTGGCCCAACAGGAAAAAATAGGCCTCTATGATGCACTCCTATTTCAGTTGAAAAGAATAATAACAAAAGAGAAATAATTTTGTCTAGAAGAAAATGAGTTGAACTCTAGCGCAGTAACAAAATGCAATTTCATATAAAATAATACAATGCACACAAATAAATACCTGTCATATAGTAAGCAGAACAATGATGGAACTTATTACTCTTATTGATAATACTATTATCATTATTATTATTAATTATATTATTATTATTATTTTCAGGGTATTGAGAGTATTCATGTAACTATGAGGGGACGACTGGGTGGCTCAGTTGGTTAAGCGTCTAACTTCGGCTCAGGTCATGATCTCGTGGTTTGTGGGTTCACGCCCCTAGTTGGGCTCTATGCTGACAGCTCAGAGCCTGGAGCTTGCTTCGGATTCTGTGTCTCCCTCTCTCTCTGCCCCTCCCCTGCTCGTGCTCTGTCTCTCTCTGTCTCAAAAATAAATAAACATTAAAAAAATTAAAAAGTCAAAGAGTTTCAAATGAATCCATGGCTAAGGTGATGGCAATGTTTAAGTTTTGATAAACTGGGTAAGAAAGTACTCCAGAGTTATATTAATCTTGTTTATTTTCAGGATGCTTAAAATGTTTCCTAACTGTACATAATATATAAATACTCTAATCTCTCCAAATGGAAAACGTAGAGAGTGGGGGCAAAGAATCTCTGACACTAAGTCAAGTGGCTGAGATCTGATTCCTTTTACTTCCTATGTGACCTTGAGCTGGTCATCTTACCTCAAGCATTTTCTTACCTATAAAATCTGAGACTCAGACTAGATGATTGAGGTTCTTCACTCCCAAATTTTATGACCAAATCTACTCCTTGGCAGCTAAAAAAGATGGGGCTAATTTTAATGCATGTTTTCTGTCCCTATATCTTACATATAACTGATTGCAAATGCCTAGAAGCTAAAATAAAGGGTCAGAAAAAGTGCCATCTGTTTCTATTACCAATTACATTATGAAGCTGCCTCAAGTTTAACAAAAAATTTAGTGAAAAACAGAAGTTGGCAGGAAATGTGCTGTAAACAATATCACCCCCACACATGTATTGAATAATTCATAACCAGTATGTGGTAGCAGCATAATTTTTAAATGACATTTTCCCCAAATACCTGAGTTTTCTGACATCAGTAGCAAATGATTTAGTTGGCATTACTTTGAAAACCACAGTGTTTAAAGATTAACGTCTCAAATTTAAATTTATTTTATTCTTATCAATTTCCTTTGAATCAATTTTACCATATTATATTGGAATGAAATATTTGCCATAATTGACTATCCCTCCTTATTACTTTTCATACATCCTTTGTATATATTCTTTATCCAGTGTTTTTCCCATTGAAACATTCCATTTTTCCTCACCAATGAGACACTTCACTTTTATTCAAACTGCATAAAGTAGTCTTGCAATTTGATAAGTTAATATAGAATATTCTATTTAATTTTAGAAGGAGAAATATTACTTTAGTGATTTTCAGTCTGACACAATGAAAAGCATATTTGTTTCCCTTTATTTTACCCACCTGGTCACTGCTGGCTCCACCACTTAAGAGCCTGGTGATCTTGGCCATTGCCCAGTCTCTCCACATTGAAGGCTCCTTATCCGCCCGATGTATAAACGTAACAAGAGTTTTGAAAAGTAGAAATAAAAATAAAATCACGACAACATATTAGGTCCTCAGTATTTGTTAATCATTATTATTGTGGCTATTACTGTCACCAGTGTTTTTTTTTTTAATTTTCTTGATGTTTTTATTTATTTTTGAGACAGAGAAAGACAGAACATGAGCAGGGAAGGGACAGAGAGAGAGGGAGACACAGAATCGGAAGCAGGCTCCAGGCTCTGAGCTGTCAGTACAGAGCCCGACTCGGGGCTCAAACTCATGGACTGTGAGATCATGACCTGAACTGAAGTCGGACACTTAACCTACTGAGCCACTCAGGTGCCCCACCAGGGTTGTTTTATTGAAGACCTTGTTGACCTGTTTGGATTTGCTGCAGGTCCCCAGGGTAGGGCTGCCACACAGAGCCCAGCTGAGGGAATAAGGCAAGTGGCAGGTTCTGGAGACGAACTGCCTGACCTCAAACCCAACTCTGCTGCTTACAGGTTGGGAAGGCTTGAGTCAAGTGTGGAACTTCTCAAAGCTTATTTTCTAATCTTCAAAAGAAGGATAGCAACAGCACCTACTTTATTGGATTTAGTACAGGAAAATTCTTTAGAGCAAGCCACTCAGAAAGTGATCAATAAATAGGAGCACTTAAAATTATTTTTCTTTACTATAAAAGTAACACAAGTTTATTTTAAAACTCAAAAAAGAGCTCTTATAAGGGGAATAATACAAAAAATTCCATTTGTTTTACCCAAAACTACTGTTTCTCAGTTTGCACCATCCCAAATAAGTAGTCTATACTGCAGAGTCAGACAAAATTCTGTGTAACTTTCTGCTAGCACCTAGTGTATTCCCAACACACTATCTAAATATTCCTTTCTAATTCTCTAATGATTATCTTACAGGAGAAAACCTCCACCATCTCCACAAAGTCTGAACTTCTTTTCTCCTTGTACCAACTAAAGAAACAAATATGCATACAGTGGACTGAAATGCAAAACTGTTGATGCATTTTATTCTTTGGTCTGTGTTTGTAGTCCTGATTCTAGATACGTCCACAGACTGTATAACATCTGGCTGGAAACCTTTCCAATAATCTAGGTCTTTGGCATCACATTGACAAAATGGGATGATTGACTGTTCTGCCATTTTTTTTTAATCCAGATGTTTGGATTTCCTGAAGGCCTGGCCCAAGTGTTGGTTTGTTCTTGGAAAGAGATTACAGCATGAGCGTCTTGAAATTCAGAACTTCACTTGATAAACCTCTTCTGCAAAGTACCCGAGATAGAAATGCTTCTTGATTTGTTATATAACCAAATTGTTAATTGAAAAGGCATTGAAAGGATTTGAAAGATGCTATACTCAGGAAATGTCTAGCAACAAGGCACAAAAGTGAATAAACAATCATTAAGAGGCACTCATGCATTTTAGGTACAGATGCCACGTTTCCACAGATTCAATTCATGACCTGAAGAAGATGTGGTTAAGTTTATCTTATGGTTGGATTGCATTCTGTGTGCCTCATTGGTAGTTCACATAAATTGACCCAAGAGTAAAAGTATATAAAGGATGGTAAAGCTCCAAAGCCAGTTCACAAAAATCTATTTAACTGGGAACAAAGCTGAATGTTATTAACTAAATCCCAGAGCTCTGCCTTGAGTCCTCTGGGTCCTGCTGTCCCAGGACTTTCAGAGACTTAGTATCCTGACCCCTAAACTCCTCTAACTGGGGCCTTCCTAAGCTATAACCCCTGATCTCAGCAACTCCAGACCCTGAAGGCTGACCAGCTGTGGCGAGTGGGGCCTCAGGGAGGCTCTGTTGCTAGGCAGCTCCCACCTCAGGAAAGCAAGATTTAAAACATGTGGACACACCAGTAATATTTACTGCCTTAATTTTCCCTCCAGTTTATACTTCTCAGCATCTAATTTTATAACACCTGATATTTCCCAGTTTTAATGTCTTTCTAGTCTTATTTTTCTTCTTAGTCTTTTAGTGGTCAATCTTTTAAAGACCAACCTGCGGAATTTTAGTTTGCAATTATAAACCCACGATGGTCCATAAATTTGGTTCCTCCTTCCCTAATACCAACAGACTGAGTCCTGGAATTACCAATAACTGACCAAAAATATGAAAAATGTTGGTGATGCAATGTGAATTAAAGAAAAAAAAAAAGCAAAGAAAACTCACGTATATTGAATGTCACGTTATCTTGAAAATGTATGCATTACATGTCTTTATTCATTGTTTTCTGGTTCATTCTTAGCTCAGGCATCTATTCCCAGAGCCTTCCTTTATCCCACCTCCAGATCCAGCTTATTACTTGTCTCTCCTCTGTTTCTATACTTCTGTATGCCTCTCTGTGTAATTGTCCTTATCACACTGCATTCAAAATGTCTGTTTATAGACCTGTCACTTCAATGGGACTGCATCCTTCTTGAAGGTAAGAACTTTGACTTATCTGTCCTCTTATCCCCAGCACTTAAGACCTATTTATAGAAGGTGCCCCAAAAGTTTGTATGAATAAATTAGCCTGTAGGAAGCACCAAACATTATGCTTTATAGATATTTGGATTTATAACATAATCTATAAACATAAGTATGTTAAAAATTATAGGTATTATCACATTGAATTCCAGAAAAAAACCTTATGAAATCGGTATGACTATTGCCGGTTTAGTGGAGGTAAGTGAAGCAATCAGGAAGGGTCAGAACTAGAACCGAAAGCCGGGGGGAAAGACCAAAGCCCAGTGTTTCCCATTGTTTGTGTGAGCTATTGGCAGTGCAGGATGATGCATTATTCACTTTTTTTTTTTTTTTTCAAAATAAGCCTATGTACTCGTTTTCTTCCATTAGCAGGTAATCAAGAATTAGTAAGATTTGCTTATAACTATCTTGTCTTAGACATTACACTTAAGAGTCCAGGGTACGTTTTTCTATTGATGCCCAAGTGACAGGATTAACCATGTAGCTTCAGTATAATAGCTGAGAGATAACACCATCAGAAATCTCATGGCCCCTTGAGTATGAGCTGCATAGGCTATATATGAAAAACTCTACCCTTTCTGTTACTTGTAGAATCTGGTTTTTGTCAGCTGTTAAAAGGGTTTGGAGATAATGTGATGATCCTTCTGGCCCTTGTGGGCACCATCATCATGAATTAATAGATGAAATATAGTCTGCACACACATTTGGAAAACACCACTGGCTTGTAGTCTCTGTAGTTTTTCATTTTCCAGCCACAGATTCCAGGATCAGAGAAGATGTCTGGAATCATTAACACCAACAGCTGAAAAAGACAGAAAAGCAGAGCTCACTCATTTCTAAATGGCAGCAACATGATTAGGAGAACAAGTGTCAGGACCCCAGTGCCCTGTTCCAGAGAGCGACAAGATTAAAAGAGATAAGACATTGCTGCCAAGAAGAGGAATCATCCCAGAGAACTTGGAAGGTGACTCCAAGACATATGGTCAGAGCATGGATTTCCAGTCAATCCTTTAGTCCAGATGCAGGCTGAGGCCTGCCCTCGGGGGACCAACGTGAAGGCTCTAGGTTAGCATAGGAGTAAGAGACACCTGGAAAAAGTAGGGCAAAAATCAATCTTGTCTCTCAGTGAGGAGAAAATCCAGTATGATATGGGCTAGGGAAGGAAGAACACTCTGGATTCCTTCCTAGCACGGAAGTTGTTCTTATGGTGTCTGAGGTCAAACTAAGCAGGTCCATCCTTAGGGGCCTAGGTTTACTCAGTAGATTTGGATAATCAGATCATTGTAAGAAGGGACTCATCCATGTCTATCAATTCTAAGCCATGTGAATTTTTGACTCCAGCACTCTTTGTGAAATATTATGGCCCATTTTGGGATACCTATGGAGGAAACCCATGTTCCTGGTGATCTAAAGAATCTCATCTAAATAAAAGATCCCATCCTCCTCTTCAGGTGATTCAAACTCCGGTGACGATTTCTCTGCTAGTGTATGTTCAGATTTAGTGCTCAATCAAGGAAGGCATTTCTGTCTAGTTCCCCTACCCACTGTAAGCCTAAAACCTTGCCCCGCTACAGGAACTGGGAATTGGACTCCTCGTATAAACAAAAATCCTTTATCTAAAATATGATTTTTTTAAGTAGGCACCACATCCAGCATGGAGCCCAACATGAGGCTTGAAATCACGACCTTAAGATCAAAACCTGAGCTGAGATCAAGAGTGAGACACTTAACCGACTGAGCCACCCAGGCACCCCCTAAAATCTGATTCTTTAATGAAGAGGAAAGTCTTTCCTTTAGTCCAATAGTAAGGTTGCCCACTCTTTCTCTCTCCCTCCCTCTCTCCCTGCTATTATTTTTTCTAAGTAATATATTAGAAGTGACAACAGGTTGCAGAAGACTGGGCTTAGCATTACCATCTATATACAGCTTAAGACTATAAATTCAAACAATAAAAGAGGCTTTGTGATCACTGGGAACAAACAGTAAAATAGAACAAACAAACAAAAAACTTCACTTAAAAAATATAACAAGATACAGATTTTGTTAAAACTTCTGAACGCCTACTATGGTCATGCAAAGTGCTTATGTGCTGTGATAGTGAAAACTTTTTCTGAGTTGCAAATGATGGCAACCCAACTTAAACATATAATACATGCAAAATCAAGGGAATTCATTAGAAAGCCTCCAAGGAATTGCACCAAACCCAGAGGGAATAGACCTGGGACCAGGGTTTCCTTCTGACTCAGGCCATTTCATAGCAAACCAGAAAACGTCTTCTCTATTCCAGTCTGTTTTTCTCGATTTATCTGCTCAATTCTTCTTTCTAACTGCAGACCTGCCTCAGCGCTTAAGTTCAAAGCACAGACCATGGCCACCAATAGTCACTCGGTTGTATGCTGTAATGTACAAATACCCAGAGGGAGACATCTCTCTGTCTCCCAGTCTGTCTGTTTCTGTCTCTCTCCCTTAGTTTCCATCTAGACCTTAAATGACTCACTGAACTAAGTAGTTCAAAATTAGGCTTGAAGATAGTAAATTACCAACAATATAATTCAACTGATTTCAGAAAAACATGCAATAAAATTTTCATGCTGTTGCTAAGGGTAAGATGGCAAAAGAGAAAACAAATGATATTACATTCAAACCACAGGGTTTTCAGGGTGCCTGGGTGGCTCAGTCAGTTGAGTGTCTGACTCATGATTTTGGCTCAGGTCATGATCCCAGGGTTGTGGGATTGAGCCCCAATTCATGGGGCTCTGTCCAGAGCATGGAGCCTCCTTAAGATTCTCTTGCTTGCTCTCTCTCTGCCCCTCTCTTCTAGTCACTTTCTCTCCCTCTCCCTCTCCCTCTCCCTTTTTCTCTCCCTCTCCCTTTTTCTCTCCCTCTCCCTCCTTCTCTCCCAAAATAAAAATAAAACCATGGGGTTTTCAGCATGGAAAAAAAAAAAACAGTTTGCAAACCCATGGCTGGAATAACAAAGACATAGAAGAACAGCAAGAAAACAAAACTATTGTTAAATATGCATGTGAAGTGGACCGTCTGGGATGCAGACAGAGATGAAATTAGGGGTGCAGAAAGCTTGGGGCATGATGAGGTCTGTGAGAGATGACAGGAAGAGGAGGCAGGACTGGGAGGGTGGGCAGAGCTCAGACCACCATGTGAATTTGACCAAGTCTCAGACAAACTGAACAGCTGCTCCCAGAGCAAAGATTACCTGTTCCAGGAGGCCCGTGTTGGCCAGAAATGGCCAGGCCCTAGTACCCCTGCCATGCTCAGTTATGGGGGCTGCCCAAAAGGTGCTCCAAAGCAGAGCTGAATCCTGAAGGCATAACAGCAGGAAATGATCTAACTGCACTCCCCTTGGGGATGAATGGCAAATTCCTTCTGGAAGAGAGCTTTAAGTGGCACAGCTCCATTTTTGCAGTATATAAAAGTAGAATGATGGGAAGGTGGATAAAAGCCTGCATTTCCACCAGCACAGAGAACATGTTCGTTTTCTTCTACCTTTGCCAACATTGAATGTGGTTGGGTTTTTTAGATTTTCAAGTTTTCTGTACATAGCATTTTCTTATCATTAAAAAAAATTGTTTAACTTCGTAATTACCTCCCCAGAATCAACTCCTCTTTGTAAGAGCATCCCAATCTTTATTCCAGGGGAGTCTCCTCTCCTGCACATTGTACTGGGTCAACGGAAAAGAAATACCAGGAGTATGGGCCACCACCACCATCAAAATTCATATGATGAAGTGCTAACCCCTCATTCTTCAGAATATAATCATATTTGGAGATAGTCTTTAAAGATGTAAATTAAAATGAGAGCACTAGGGTGGTCCCTAACCCTGTGTGATTGGTGTCTTTGTAGGAAGAGAAAGTTTAGACCCTGACACGTACAAAGGGAAGGTGATGTGAAGATACAGGGAGAATACGGCCAGCTACAAGCCACAGATGCTTCTCTCACAGCCCCCAGAAGGAACCAACCCGGTTGGCACACTGGTGTAGGTCTTCTGGCCTCCAGAACTGCGAGCAAATACATTTCTGTTATTCAGGCCACCCAGTCTGTGGTACTTTGTTACTGCCACGCTGGAAAATTAATATGGCCAGGTTGCTTCCCACTGTGAAGGAGGAGAGGAACAGATCCTTCTTCCAGGTATAGCTGGGACAAAGCTTGTGAGATGAGCTCAGCCAATCAGAAGCCAACTCTCCACATACTGCAGCCCATCCGGAAGGCGATCAAAAAATAGAGCACAGTGGGAGGTCATTCCTGGCTGCTGTAGTGGTGATATCAGGGGCTCTCTCCCCAAGTCATTCTAGTTGTGGACAGCGTGTTCTGCCTTCTGACTCTTTAGATAGCACCCCTACCTACAACCTTCCCCCCTTCTCATGAGCATTCCCCTCCCCACTAATAACCTCCCAGCAAATCTCCCTGTCAGAATCGATTCTGCTGCTTCCAACTAGGAACCCCAAGTGATACAGAAAGCTTATCCATCACCAAATAAATCAATTTGGCAGCAAAACTTAGGGTGGAGAAACTGCTCATTGGTCAGGTAACAAACATATAAATATATCATTTACCTCACTTCAAAAAAAAAAAAATCCACTCCAAAAGATAAGTATAAAATTGCCTTCTCCAATGGTTCAGGATGCAAATTTTTAGACATTACTACTAAGAAAGATTTTCCATATTCTTTATGTTATTGAGACATGCATGGCTTTTCAAATTTTTAACCATTCCCTATAAACTAAAATTTTAATACATTTGCACTTGCCTTCTTCCTAATTTAACTGTAGCAAGTTACAGTTAAGATTTGTGAAACTGACTAGATGTTTCACAATTTGTTGTGGTATTTGAGTGGTTGGGTTTTTTGTCCATATTGTCCATTCCCATTTTGAGAAGGAATAACATAAACACCTCTCTTTCTGCACCACCCCAGAGACAAGAGCCCAGAAACAAAACAAAACAAAACCAAAAAAAAACCACATTATCTCAAAAAATTCGGTTGATACAACTAACTTATGGTACCTGGATTTGCTTCTGTTTGAATAATCGTACATTAGTAACACTGATTAATGATGCAGGCTACCTAAAGTCTTTAATAGCATAACTTCCCTTGGTCTAATTCTGACTGATTTTTTTCAGTGGCCTTGACAATAATGTAAGAAGTGTGCTTTTCAATTTCAAACAGGCACAAAACTGAAAGAGATAGCCAATATGTTAGATGTACAAGTTAAAATTTAACTTGTGTTTAACACAAAATAAAAACACAAAAAGATGACATTTTAAAGGTCTTCAATTCAGTATCAAAATCATGAACTTAGTACCAAACCTCCAATGGCAGTATATGGGATTTTAAAAAGCTGAAGGCAGGGGCGCCCAGGTGGCTCAGTTGGTGAGTGTCTGTCCGACTCGGGTTTTTTTTTGTTGTTTTTTGTTTTGTTTTGTTTTGTTTTGTTTTTGGCTCAGGTCATGATCTCACTGTTGGTAGGATCGAGCCCCCTGTGTTGTCAGCCTGCATAGGATTCTCTCTCTCTCTCTCCATCTGTCTCTCCTTCTCCCTCCTTCCTCGCTCCTGCTCTGTCTCCCAAAATAAGTAAATAAAAACTTTAGAATGCTCAAGGCAAACCATTTAAAGACGCAAAGGATAAGGAAACTAATTGGAATGTAGAAAGCAAACAAAGCAGTGCTCTTTTATAAGACAATAGATGTATATATAGAGAGAGAGAGATACACACATGTATGCATACTTATATGTGTATCTATGTATTTAAGTACAGGGTGCCTGGGTGGCTCAGTTGGTTAAGTGTCTGACTTCAGCTCAGGTCATGATCTCACAGTTCATGAGTTCAAGCCTCATGTTGGGCTCTGTGCTGACTGCTCAGAGCCTAGAGCCTGCTTGGGATTCTGTGTCTCCATCTCTCTCTGCCCTTCCCCTTCTTGCACTCTCTGTCTCTTTCTGTCTCTCTCTCTCTCTCTTTCCCTCTCAATAAATAAAGCATGAAAAAACTAATAAATATGTATTTAAATACATAAAATAAGGCAGAAAAACAAATACTAAATTACTGAATGCTTATCTCTAGGGATGAGAGTTTAGGAGGGAGGGGTGAGAAAAAGTTCTCTCGTATTTTATTGTACATACTTATCTACAGTGTGAAACTTTTACAGGAAAAAATTTCTTCATCTCTTACTTATATAATAAAAGATTAATTGACCAAGTATATAATGTGCATGTAAAAAACCTCAAATTTCACATTAGGCTTCAAGATAAAAAATTTTATGCCCAAATTATAGGAAAAATTAGTTCCATGCTTCACTGGTCTAGTCAAACTTCCTCAGAAAAAGTGTACTTGATCCTTAGAAGTATATCTGCCAAAATGAGGTGTACACAGGGGAGGAAAAACATCTGACTGATGCAGAGAACAACCAAGGGGTAATTTAAGACTTTGCAAATATTTTAAGCAACATCACAAAAGGGGTGAAAAGTTTTAACTAGAGGACACAACTAGAACCAGTAAGTATTGGGAGGCAGACGTTAGGGCACTAACAGAAATTCTAACAGAGTTTCCCCCAAATTCAGTGCTCTTCCTTACAGGGTAATCAACTCCCCATCTCTGGGTGGTGCTGGGTAACCACACAGCGAAAAGAGTGCTTATACTTTGGTATAATTTTAACTAGATAATGTTTAGGCTCTTTTCTCAAATACATTTCATCTGGAATAAACTTCCAGCCTAGATTCAAATGATCATTATCATGTTCTGCATTTGTTTTCTAGGGCTTCCGTAAGAAACTACCACTGAGTGGCTTAAAACAAAAATGTATTGTCTCACAGTTCCAGAGGCGGGAAGTCTGAAATCAAGGCATCAGCAAGGCCATGGTCTCTCCAAAGGCTCTAGGGAAGGATGCTTCCTGAATCTTCCAGCTCCTGAAGATTCAGGCTGCTGACAACCTTGGCATTCCTGGGCTTGTAGACCCATCACTCCAGCCACATCTTCACATGGCCTTCTCTCCTATGCACCTGCATCTCTGGCTCTATAAAGCCATAACTCAATGGATTTTAACTCACCCTATTCCAACATGGCTGCATCTTAATTCAACTAATTACATCTGCAAAGGCTGAAGTTCCAGGTAGACATTTTTTCTTGAAGGGGAGAAGGGGAACACCATTCACCCGAGTACATGTTCAAAAATTATTGTCAATTCTGTAACACTATATGCTGGAGAAGTTTGTGTTTTACTTGAAGCCCAAGCTTATGTCCATAGACCTGAAAGGAAGTGGAAAAACCATACAGATTAGAAATGGAAGGACTCTACATGGGCAGGCAATGCAGAAGAGCTTGAGGTCTGGAGCAGGAATAAGGAACAAGGGAGTTTAGATTTTTCTGAAGCAAAGTACAAGACAAGGGATGTTCTATAATATTGGTGTGATTTTTTATATTTGTAATTTTTATGTCCTTAGATGCCCTGGTACCATGAACATGGCATGTGTATGATATATCTCTGAAAATACATATATTAATATTAGTTCACTTTCCTTGTAATCAAAGATGATGTTACCAAGAAAGCAACCTATTTATGTTTATAGATATGGACTTTGGGCCATCTCCTTATGCCACTTCCTGGCATCCCACTGCAGATGATTATTGAAAGCTGGAATGATTCCCAGGAAAGTATATTGGAATTTACTTTATTTTCTCATTAAAGTCAGGCAATTGCAGTCTATAGTATAAATTACGCCTCCACTTAAATTACATGTTTTCCTTTAACCAAGGGAGAATTCTTTTCTATTGTGATCTTCACAAGTCTGTCTATAAATCCAGAAATGAAAGGGAGAGTTTTAAAAAATATTCTCAAATAAATATCAGCGTGAGATTTTTCAATATGCTAGCATTACATTTAATCTTGCCTCGTTGAGAAAGGACTATTCCACTTAAGTCATTTTTCTACTTAATTGTCAGCAAGTCCTGATAGAGTTCTTTTTCTCTGAAATTTTAACCATTTTGATGAGACTACCCCCTTAAAATGTATTACACTTGCCTGCATTGGTGAATAGACCATAGTAGATTATATTTAACTTTTCTTTCTCATTTCAACTGTAAGTTACACATGTGTAGTGGGCTGAATGGTGCCCCCCCCCAAAAGATATGCTCACGTCTGGTATGGACTGAATTCTGTCCTGCCCCAGAATTCATAAGTTGAAGCCCTAACCCCAGTACATCAGAAGGTGACTATATTTGGAGATAAGGTCTTTGAGGAGGAAATTATGTTAAAATGAGGACTGAATGGTGAGCCAATCTGACTAGCATCCTTATAAGAAGAGAAAATTTGGACACACAAAGAGACACCATGGGCAGGTGTACATAGAGGAAAGAACTTGTAAAGACACAAGGAGAAGGCAGCTGTCTACAAGCCAAGGGGAGAGGCCTTAGCAGAAACCAACCCTATCAATACCTTTACCTTGAGCTTCTAGCCTCCAGGATGGTGAGACAATAAATTTCTGTTTTTTAAGCCCCCCAGTTTGTGATATTTTGTTTTGGCAGCCCCAGCCAATGAATGTGATGTCCTAACCTCTGGAACCTGCGAATAGTACCTTACGTGGCAAAAAAATGAATATTACTTTATATGGCAAGAGATGTGATTAAGGATCTTGAAGAAAAAAAAAGAGCTTATCCTAGATTATCTGGGTAGGACCTAAATGCCATCACAAGTATTCTTGGGAGAGAGGCCACTGGAGTTTAGAAGCAGACACAGAGCAGATGATTCAGCCACCAGCCAAGGGACGTGGACAGCCACTAGAAGCTGGCAGACGCGAGGAACGAAATCTCTCCTAGAGGCCTGGGAATGAGTGTGGCTCTTGCCAACTTGTGGCCTTCAGAACTGAGAGAAAAAAACTTTCGTTAAAGAAAGTCCCCAAGATTGTGCTAATTTGTTATGGCAAAAGAAACTGATACAATAGTATACTGGGTTTTAATACCCTGATACCCTCCTGACTTGTAGGAAATGGAGTTTGTATTTGACTCCAGACTACTCTGTGCCTGTGATTGAACTGGAAGTAGAACTGACCCTTGAACAACACAGGTTTGAACTGCACGGGTCCACTTATATGCAGATGTTTTTTACAGCACAGGACTATAAGCGTATTTTCTCTTCCATATGGTTTTCATAATAACATTTTCTTTTCTCTAGCTTACTTTATCTTAAGAATGGAGTATGTAATATGGATAGCATACAAAATATGCATTAATCCACTGTTTATGTGATGGGTAAGTCTTCCGGTCAACAGTAGGCTATTTGTAGTTAAGTTTGGGGGGGGTGGGGAGGAAGTCACAAGTTATACATAGATTTTCGACTGCGCAGGCAGTGGGAACCCCTAACACCCACGCCGTTCGAGGATCAACTAACTGCACTTGCTCTCTTTCTGATAGTATCACTAATAAATATGTCATTTTCACTGATCCATCCATTCAATATAAACTCCGGAACCACAGACGATTTTTGGCAGTCAAGTGTATTATGATCTTCCCTACTACCCCCACTGTCTTTCTTATCTATTTTTGTTTTGAAAATAGTTTTTCTTATCTATTTTTTTTTTGAAATTTATTAAATAAAGGTCCATATACTTTAAAATTAAATTTGTTTGAAATTAATATTAGACCAGTAAGGGCAACTCCATCTGTACAAAGTGCACAAGCATTGTTTCCCTTTCCTGACATCATCTCTTATAACATTCAGTTAGATTCTATATTGCTTACCACATTTTTTGAAGTTTATTAATTTATTTTGAGAGAGATAGAGACAGTGCAAGTGGGGGTGGGGCAGGGAGAGACGGAGAGACAGAGAATCCCAAGCAGGCTGTGGATGTCAGCGCAGAGCCTAATGTGGGCCTCGAACCCATGAACCATAAGATGATGACCTGAGCCGAAACCAAGAGTTGGTCTCTTAACTGACTGAACCACCCAGGCATCCTTATATGATTTGCCACATTTTTGAAGATTCCAGAAGTTTTCCAGAAGTCTGATCACCAGCTATGAACACATTAGTGTAAATTTATCAGAGTAACTTCCTAAAAAAATTATCTTATTTTTTCCCAAAAGAAAATTTTATACTGTAGGTATGATGTTTAATCTCTTTGTTGATTTTTCCCCCTGTTTAAAATCTTTACAATCTAGCATAAGCATTTTAATTCATTTGAAGCCAAAAGAAAGAGTCTGGCTTACCAACATAAAAGTACATTTATTTCCAAAAATTAAATTTGCTTCTGTGTAATTTTAGGTAAACACAGCATTACAGTGCTTAACAAAGAAAAAAAACTCATTTGGAAAAATATTATAATGCTGTAAAAATTTCACTATGTTAAATTAGCAATCAAGGTCATAACATAGACAAGCAACCTCAATCTTATAAATATTTAATATGTAGCTACTTGATGTCATGCACTCTGCTAAGAGCTAACTGCTAGGGGTTTATATATACTATGAATATATATGTGAATATAAGATGATTTCATATAACATACAATATTTATGCATATTATATGCATATTAATATACATAATATATGAAAGAATCTCTGGGTCTACAGAGTTTTGAGAGAAGTTAGCAGAAGTAGCCAGTCGCCTTAGATCCTAAATAAAAGGAATAAAAGGACAAGAAGCGCCTCCAGAGTAGTAGACTCCAATCATCTGGGAAGGGAGCCTGGAAAAACCTGTGGGAGAAAACTGCCTGGGGTTTCAACTCAAGTAAACTACGATCCAAAGGAGTCAGACTTGACCTCAAGGTCAAGAACAGAAGCACAGTACACAAAAGTTTCTATTTAAATTCCAGTTAGTTAACATACAGTGTAATATTAATTTCAGGTGTACAATATAGTGATTCAACACTTCCATACAACACCCAGGGCTCATCACAAGTGCCCTCCTTAATCCCCATCGCCTGTTTCACCCATCCCCCCATCCACCTCCCCTCTGGTAGCCATCTCTTTGTTCTTTACAGTTAAGAGTCTGTCTCTTGATTTGCTTCTCTTTTTTTCCCTTTGCTCATTTCTTTTTCTCTTAAATTCCATATGTAAGTGAAATCAATATGGTATTTGTCTTTCCCTGACTGACTTTTTTCACTTAGCATAATAATACTCTCTAACTCCATCTACGTCATTGCAAATGGCGAGATTTCATTCTTTTTATGGCTGAGTGATATTCCATTGTGTATATAGATATATATATACCACATATTCTTTATCCATTCATCAGTCAATAGACACTTGGGCTGTTTCCATAACTTGAGTATTGTATATAATGCTGATATAAACAAGAAGGTTCATGTATCCCTTTCAATGAGTGTTCTTGTATTCTTTGGGTAAATACCTAATAGTGCAATTGCTAGATCATAGGGTAGCTCTATTTTTAACTTTCTGAGGAAACTCTATACTATTTTCCGCAGTGACTGTACCACTTTGCATTCCCACCAATGGTGTATGAGGGTTCCTTTTCTTCCACATCCTCACCAACACCTGTTGTCTCTCGTGTTATTGATTTTATACTCAGATTTTTTGACTGGATCTGCAAAATTGCAATTATCAGAGCAGAGCATAAGCCCCAAAGCCCCCACATAGGATCTTGGGAGCAAAAAGAAGGTAATCACTAGATAGGAAGGAATGAGAAGAGGGAGAGAAAGCAAAGAAACCCACAATCAAGTTGAATCTACAAACCACAATTTAAAATCACATGAGGAACACTGAGGTTAAGAAATAGACAACAAGGGGCACCTGGGTGACTCAGTCAGTTAAGCCTCCAACTTCAGCTCAAGTCATGATCTCATGGTTCATAAGTTTGAGCCTCACATCTGTCGTCTGCACTGTCAATGCAGAGCCTGCTTCAGATCCTCTGTCTCCCTCTCTGCCCCTCCCCAGCTCGTTCTCTTTCCCTCAAAAATAAATAAACATTAAAAATAAATAAATAAAACTTTAAAAAGGAAAGAAAAATAGACAACAAAATCAACAACTGGGAGAAGAATTCATTCTACATCAGATAAAAATAAGAATACCATCTAAAAATCACTTTAAAATAAGTATGCTTTAGGGTCTTCAAGATATGAAGCATTTATTTTTAAAAAATAAGAAACTACAAAACCAAAAAAGTTGAAACAAAACACGATCAGAGGCAAGAGGGAAAAAAAACTCAAGAGAAACACAGAAATAAAAAATATAGTCCCTGAAATATTTTTAAAAATTCACTACTTGGCATAAACTCTAGACTAGATGAGAGAATTGGTGAGGTAGCAAAGTATACTGGAAAGGTCAAAAAGCATACAACACAGAGAAATGATGGAATAAAAAATATTACAGACAAATACAAAATCTCCCTCCTCCCCCCCCCAAAAAAAAAAAACTGAGGAAATGTGTGTGGAGAGGGAGTATTTGAAGAGAATGGTGGAGAATTTTTCCAAATGGAGGATTAAAAGTTCACTAACTGCCTAGCCAGAATAATTCAAATGAATGAAACATCTTTGAGAAACAGTGTAACAGGAGGAAACAACTTAACTACAACCAGACTTAAAAGAGGGTACCTGGGTGGCTCAGTTGGTTAAGTAACCAACTCTTATTTAGCTCCTGGCGATCTCATGGTCAGGTCCCTGGGTTTGAGCGTAGAGAGGGGCTCTGTGCCGACAGCAGGAAGCCTGCTTGGGATTCTCTCTCTCCTTCTCTCTCTGCCCCTCACCACCCCCCCTCAAAATAAACAAATAAACTTAAAAAAAATCGACCTAAAAAAAAAAAAAAAAAAAAAAGAGTTAGGAGACATTCTTACAGATGAGCCAGATGGGACTGATCGCAGAATTCTCAGCGACACGAGACCACAGAGAAGAATCTCCAAAGTGCTAAACAAAAATGGATGAATCAAAAATTCTGTATAGAGCAAGCCTACCAATTAAGAGTGAGGACAAAGTAGGTGTATTTTTAGCTCAAAAAATTTTAAAGGAAGAAAAAGAAGGAAAACCCTTCTTCCTCCCAGTCTTTGCTCCCTTTCAGCGATCCCAGCTGGAACTGAGCCTCCACCACCCCAGGGCTTAACAAACCCTACAAAGTGGTGCCAGTCCGTCCTCCACTCCCTCCTACCTGGGAGTCAGTGAGGATCAGTAATGTGCTGACCTTACGCTCTGTTCAACAGCAGCACCCGGAAAGTAACAGACAGCTTTCCCCCCACCCCACCCCCCACCCCCGGAAAGTGTGGGCGGGGCTGGGAGGGAGCTGAACTTGTGCCCTGCCATCCACCACAACGAGGCTATGTAAGTCCGCATTCCACTTTGCCACAGAGGATGGGCAGTGCCCAAGGGCTGTAAGACTACTACAAAAGGTATTCACATGCACATAATGGGAATACCAGAAGGAGAAGAAAGATTTTCAACGTTGTTAGCCGTTAGGGAAATGCAAATTAAGACCACAATGATATCACACTGCACCTTTCAGAACGGCCAAAATAAAAAAATAGTGAAAACGCCAAATGATGGTATAGATACAGAGAAACTGGGTCACTCATGGTCGTGAGTGGGACTCATGGGAGTAGAAGATGTTGAGTTCATGATGGGGCCTCAGATCATGTTCTTGGAGTTCTGTTTTTCAGAGTTCTCTATGTGTTTCTGGTGAACAAGGACTCCATTTTTTATTCCTGTAAGTTCAGGTCAACATTTAATTTTGAGTTATTTTAGCCCTCAATCTTACAGAAACCAGAAAAACCTTTTGAATTTTCTAACAAATAAGAGAGATAGATGATAGATAGGTAGATGATTAATGGATAGATAGATAGATAGATAGGTAAACAATGATATATGATAGATACATACATACACATACATTCATATATACATACATAGACAATGTCTATATAGATAGATATATGTGTGTATATAGACATGTATATATATACCTGTGCAATGGATGTGTTTATGTGTACCCATCGATATATATATATATACATGTATATAACCATTTTTTAATATATAGAAATTTTCTGAGAATAAAGGTCCTGTCCATTTTTTGTTTTCTTCCTTTACCTTTATAAATTAAAAAAAAAAAGGAAAATACAATTCAATAAATAAATAAATAAATGCATTTTATATCATCATACTCTTCTGGGAATACAGACATTTCCTACATTGTAGCGTCTATGATATATGTTAAACAAACAATTCAAAAATGCTTTTCTTGATTTTTTTTAAATTTCATTCCTCGACATTATCCATATGTTGATTTTTCATTAGTTAAAATAAAACCTGGCTCTTTTAAAGCCTGCTTCCAAGTCTAATGTTAGTTCTATTTGATGAATTATTTTCTAATCTCTTGAAATCTTTTCCAAAGTTATGCTTAAAAGGAGGTCATTATCCAATTTCTGGATAGTACCTGGAGACAATAGCATTTGTTGACCAAAAGGAAATGAACCCATGACAAAAACGAAATTTTTTTTCTCCCTTAAGAGAATTTTGAGTTATATATAACACTATTTGAAAAGCATAAATCAAATGGTAACAGTAGATCAAGGGGCAATATTATAGAAATTTTAATGCCATACTTAGTTCTAGTTTTACTTCTGCCCTCTCATTAGTAGGCTTTATGACTTAAAAGTTCATCATAAAATATTTTTCAATCCCAATTTTCCTGACTTTAACATGGCCCAGAAGCATGAAGTTCTTTCTTTTTTATTCCTACTGGAGAAGTATAACAGTTATATTATTCCTGGTGAGTTTTCCCAATATTAGCATTCAATCTGAGTCAATTCAGATAACAAATCTTTGTGCTACATCTGCACTCAAACTAGACACTTAATTTTCAGGATACCATATTTTAATCAGTCATCAGGGACTCTTATCTGTCTCCAGTCTGGCTGTTTCAGAGGTAATTGGCATTAACAGAGCACTGAGGTGATTCCCACTCTAATCTCAATGTGAGTGAATTAGTGTATCTGAAATTGCAAATGTAAAGTGACCCTGAGTGTCTAATCTAAGAGGTGGTAGGTCCAGGACCCAGTTTGCATACACTTACGAAGGGAATCTTTTATAGGGATAGAAACGTAATGCTTCCACTTTTCATAGGAAAAAAATAACAAAAGAACAATCCATATCCCCTAGATAATCGCTGATCCCAAATTTCCACTTTGAACCATTATCAGAATAGCCAATCAAAGATCAGCTTTTTACAGGTAAGTATGTACCTATCCGGAGCTGAATTTCTAGTGGGAAGTAGAAGGGTCTTCCCGTGCGCATCCAAGGGACATACTGCAAATACCCCAAATCCAAGGAGAAAATTCACAACTTGAATTTTGCATTCCCATTTCACAAGAAATTTGAGGCAAACCGTCACTCTAAAATAGAATACTGGATAAATAAGGGAGGCTTAAAGTAATCAAGTTATTGGGAAATGGAAAAAATCTTTTGAAAGGAGGATGACAAGTGTCCAGCACAGAGATTTACATGTATGAAGTACTCAATTAGTAGTTGTTCAAGTAAACTGATGAAGTTGATCCAGGACCAGTGTGCTGCTAAAAGTCCAATGCCTGGGTTGCAGAGAGGGGGAACAGAAGTAGCCCTGATTTGTAGTGTTTACCGATTCTTATGATGGAAATACTTCCATCGTGGCCAATTTCAAGCTTCCAACATGATGTCACTGGACACAGAGTTGGGAAGAGATGCTTCATATGAGCTACTTCTGTCACTCTGCTGTGACCAAAACAAAAAAGAAGACAGTCAAAAAGTACTTCTTGGGTGCCTGCTACATGCCAGGCTATACCTTAACCGGGCTGAGCAATTTAGGGGCAAGAGACGTGTTCCATTTACCTCCATATTCCTCCAGAATATTAATTACAGTGTGAGTTGCATAGTAGGTGCTCAAGACAGATCTGTGGACAAACTAGTAAATTCACTCTTCACTCTCAGTGTTCACGCTTGGAATCTGTTCTATACATTCCCTTCAAGATTCACCCCAGAGTTCACCCAAACCTCAGCCTACATTTTCAACCCTTTTAACAACTAGCGTTGGTATCCAACCAGTGCTTCTTCCTTTTCCTGGTCCTGCCAGCTTGTTATTTAATCCAATTCCTCTCTGCTTTCAATCTAGATTCCTCTCCTGGCTACAGTTTTTTATGTCTCTCTCTATCTCCTGGCCTCTGTGGCTTCCAGCAACTTCTCTCCCATACGCCATCCTAAGTAGCTCCCACTGGGTCATCAATGCAAACAGGACCCAGATCCTTAGCACACTCTAATGCATTTTTTAATATTCTTTTTGATTTCTGACTCTGTCTTCTTTGAGCATTTCCTTTGGGGACTACTGAAATTCATCCAACTTTTCTTGATTCTAGTCCCTGACCTTGAGTCTCATTCCCCAAGGCTCTTACTGGTGCTAACCACAGATTCTTCCTGAGAAACCTCTCAGCTTCCCTTATTGCTTCCAGCTCCTCGGGTGCATTTGCTCTTTAATTTGGCATTATGCTGAGTTACTCTTGGAAATTCCTTTTAATTAGTCATATTTGAATCTGATTTTATGTGAATATTCCCTGAGGTGTGATACTGATTGACTCTTTTTTATGAGCCAAATTAATAAAATGCCCACTCAACTGATTTGCCTGTAGTACTTAGTCACCCTCTTTCAAACCAGGCTCCAATCAAAACCACATAACTTCAAATCGCTGGGTTGCCTCACAATGATTCCTATTCTGTTTCTTAATTCAACCATTTTATTCCACTCCTTCCCCAAAATGTAAAGAGCAAGAATGTCATTTCATTCTGCAAATTAAAGCCAGGAAGAAAATGAGGAAAGAAGCTGCAACTCACTTCAAGTAAAGCCGGTAGGAAACATTTAAGCTAAAGACTAAGAAAAGGTATGGGTGTCATGGACTCTACTAAAATTTTCATTCTAGGATTCCTTGGAATTTCCATCTTCTGCCTTCCATAGCTCTGTTATGAAAGTGCTAGATGGCTGCTATAAAGGAATCCGCTCCCACTCTCATGGAGCTTAGCAAAATTAGGACAGAGCCAAACTCCAAGCTTAGTCAAGTCAGGCAATGGCAAGAAAGAATTCAGGTCCAGTCACCTATTGACTTAGGCAATCTGGCCTTGGGAATCTGAAGGAGTAACAGGCACAGTGGCTCATAGATGAGTATAGGAACCTTGGAAGTCTGAGTCAGGTCACCAAGCCTAAGTCAAAAGTTTAGGAGTAAAGTCAAGGAGTGAAGGGAAAAACCCAGGTGTGGCCTTGGAAAGTAGAAGATACAGTTGGAGAATCAAACCAACCAAAATAAGGGGTGTCTGAGGGTCTCAAGGATCTACTGCACCCATGTCTGGGTGGGGGGAGGGCTTTTCCAATACTTTTGACTGGGTTAACCTCTATTAACCATAAAGCCCTTGCACAAACATGACATTATTGAGGCCAAATGTATTATTAACATTTATGAATCAGTTCATCACTTCTGTGTGAGGGAGGCTTACACGAAATGGGGAAGATCTGATGGAATCTGGCACTCAAAATAAATTTCAAACAAGAACTAGTAGAAAGTCATCTCAGTAAAATAAACAGTATGATAAGAGATCTGGGATCTTCTAAACAGGATTTTAGGTTGGCTCTTAATTTTTAGAAAAATCCATAAAATGGTAGGAAAAACATTTTAAATTGAATCATTTTAAAAACATTATTTTTCTTTAGTGAATTCTGTTTTATAGTGAAATCTGGAACTTATAGTCAGGTTCCAAAGTCAGGAGTACACAATTTTTTAAAAATATATGTTGAAATAATATTTAAGCTAAAGAACCCAATTTTGCCAAACGCCAAAAAAGTACAAAAGATATACCAGTAAACTAAAGGGCCCCAACAAAAGGGCCTGATTTTATAGAGTTCCTAAATTGTCATTTATATTCTTCTTTAATGAAGCCGCAAAGTTCTTGGTTACCTCAGTACATTGTTCCTTCATAAGGTTGCTATGCTATGTAGGGTTTTTAAGACTTTAGTTAGAAAATTATGAATTCTGGTTTTTAGGTGTCCTTAGGCATCAAAGTACACTTCCCATAGGGTCAACATTTTACAAGCAGGTGTAGAACATCAATAAATTAAAATTTAAAGTAAAAACCACCAAGTCCTTTGAGTTATGGAAATCACCAAATGAAACTTTCCCACTCTGGAGATGACATTGCCAGCATGTATTTTTAGTCATAAACATGTCACGTTTCAACATTTCACACAAATCACCATAACCACCCTCTTTTTTCATAGAAGGGTAGAATTTCTATGCCTAGCCTTTCATGGGAATATCTCTGCATATTGCAGAGTCCACTGCAATTAGGTGGTGGTAAATGGTGTCAGGAAGACAAGTACCTCAAGCTACAGTCATAAACAAAGCATCAGGAGAGGTGAAACCAAGGATCAGATGTCAACGATATTGCCATCTTCCACCAAGCCCACCAGAAGAGGCAACAAATCAGCATGTCCCTCATTCACTCCACCATTAAGACAACAAATGCTTCAAGAGAATTCTGCTGGGTGATCAAGCTTATGCCAGACCACCCTAGAGAAACTGAAGAAACACAAAATGAATAAATCACCCAGACAAGAGAAATTACAATTCCCACGATCATCCCTGGCTCAGCAAGGATAATTTGATCCAATAAGTGGGGACACACTATATTTAGTAATGTAATATTGTGTTCATTTTTAAATACTTGGACTACCTCTTTTCCCACAGTCCCTTCCTTATCAGTGCCCTTTAGCCATAAGTGATTAACACTAACATAACAATGGTAGGGTGCAGCAAATATTCTTGAACTTCAGCATCACAGTGTGTTTCTTGGGCATATACATGGTTGACTGCCAGTTCTACTTATCTCTGACCCTAGTTCTGGTTAGGAGAGTCTCTATTCTTGAAACAGCTTCCAACTGGTCCCATGCTACCATGCAACAGACATCAGCTCTGTCTCAGGAATTTTTCTTGTTTTCAGTTTGACATCTAGGAGACATTATTTTTAAGCAATTCTCTTATTTCAGAGCAGATTTCACATTGTCGCTTTATGAAAAAGTCAATGGGCATCTATAACTAAATGTAATTTAGAGTCATTAGGTATCAAAAAAGGGCATGGGCCATTTATCACAACCTGAATTTGTCTGTATCTCATTGACCCTCCTTCCAGTAAGCATTTTCCTTACTATCCCTGGAGCAGACATCATGAACAGGTCCCCATGAGCCAATTTTATGCAATCTGATGTTAGGTAGGCAGTAAGAAGCAAAAGTATCTCTCAATTTCACTTAGCAAGAGCCCACTGAGTGCTTAAAACTTCCCTACACCATGCTAATCATTTTGAGGCAAATAAATTTCTAAAAAAGATTCTTTGACTTCAAGTTACTCATAATCTTCTTTCAGTAGCTCATACTTCAATCAGCAAACAACAAAGGAGGTTTATAATGATATAAGCAAGAAGTCCTCCTAAATACACACACACACACACACACACACACACACACACACACACATACACACAGGCTCCAGCCTCTGGATGTGAAGGAATGCCCAAACCGTGAATTCCATCTTCCCTCTCTTCTTCCAAAAATGGCCCTATGCCTTCACAGTACAGTGGACCTTCAAATTCTCTAAGAAAAATGCTTCACATTCCAAGGAATTATTCCCACTTTTCCCTCACATCATTGGGTACTTGGCATTTTTCTTCATATATGGAGGCAAGGAGGTAGAAACTGGAAATGGGGTCAGTATCATAGAGTTCAAGTGAAAGGACTTTGAAGAGTACACATTGCTACAAGTATAAGAAACTGTTAGATAACTAGCTAACGGCAGGCCCATGAGGACATCAAAAGGCTCATTTTCCTCCTCAGGAAAAAAAAATCATAGGAGCACCTATCTGAGACTGTAATGGAAAATTGGCCCATGGAGTTATGAGATTAATGAAATATTGATATAAAAAGAATTAATCTTATCTAGCAATCATTCTACTCCAGCTGGGTCCAGTATAAGCATAGCCAATACTAACTAGTTAAGAAAAGACTCAAACATAATTATCATTTAATCTGTAACAGTGTTCCTCAATTTCATTATAATGGATGATCCTAGTATACATGAACAAATTACCGACTTATATTATTACCTACATAAATGCACCAAAGAACATGATATTTAAAAGCACGATATTTGTTAATAGAAAAAGATACCCAGGGGCGCCTCAGTGGCTCAGTCGGTTAAGCGTCCGACTTCGGCTCAGGTCACGATCTCGCGGTATGTGAGTTCGAGCCCCGCATCGGGCTCTGTGCTGACTGCTCAGAGCCTGGAGCCCGTTTCAGATTCTGTGTCTCCCTCTCTCTCTGACCCTCCCCCGTTCATGCTCTGTCTCTCTCTGTCTCAAAAATAAATAAATGTTAAAAAAAAATTTTTTTGAAAAAGAAAAAAAAAAAAGAAAAAGATACCCATATGGAACCCTCTCCATTAGCTACATCAATACAATAAGTGTTAGCATTACTCACCCTAGTCGAAGGTAATCAATCAAAAGACCAATATCTTATAAATCACCCAGGAGCAGAAATTGATTAATTGAAATGTTATATTCAAGCTAACCTATGCAGCCAATGTATGTTATGAATCTATCATATAGATGGACATGTATGTATATATATATACATGTGCATATATACATATATACATATATATATACACATGTGTATATATATATATATATATATATATATATATATATCCAGATAACTTCATATCTATGTGGGTAAGGTAATAAGCATTCCATGCTAGCTCTGTAACTTGATTCGATGGCAGAAGAAATAGCAATGATGCAGTGGAAGAAAGGACTGTTAATAGAAAGTAATGCATACACATCACAAGAAACATGGCCTCCACACACGTATCATAAGATACATTTTCCAAAATGTCAAAACCACTACAGGCATCAAACACTCACTTGTAGGCCAGCTTGGTATAGAAACACTAAGTTTAATTTTGCAACAACCCTAAAACAGAGGCTTCATTGTTGTGCCCACTTTACAGATGAGGAAATTGGGACTCAGGAGTTGAAAGTATTGCCCAAGGTCACACAGCTAGTAAATGACCAAGACGTGACTGTGATGTAGGTCTGACTATAAAGTCTGTGCGCCCCATGCACTATGACAAACTGTGTGCTAGGTAACAGAGAAAGGGATGCAGAAATGACATCCGTCTCTATCTGGGTACATCTTGGATCGCCCTGGAGGGTAGGGCGGCATCTGTTCCTACTTTGTACAGCACTGAGCTGGGTAAGCAGGTGCTATGGCGTGTCGTTTTGGTAAGAACAATGAAGAAGCAAGAATGCAAAAGACAGTAGAAGACGAACTCCGTGTTTTGCGCCTGAATTTATAAAAGGTCTGACAAATGTTAGGCGGGAAACAAATATATAGTCCTGGAGCCTCGGTGTCAGTATACAACCCTGCGTGCATACTGTCAAACCTGCTATCTTAGCGGACAAACGTCCAAACAAAAGAGGCATTAAATCATTGCTGGAGACCACTCAGCCCGAATGTCATGGTACTGGAGGAGAAAGGGCAGGTTTCTGAGAGCGCCACCTTCCTCAAACCCAGCGCGCCCTCCTCCATGTCTCTCTCCCCCCTGCAGCTCTGACCTCATCAGCGCTGGAATTTTCTGTGCAGCAAAAACCAAAGGTAAAATAAATGCCGACAGCTATCGCTGTCATTGCCTTCCTCGCAGTCATTTCGCTATTAGCTGTTGGCGGAGCAGACGGTGTAGGTTGACGAGATCTGAGGAAGGATGAGAGATGGGATGTCAAGTCAGGGAGCGCGGCTGCCTCTGCCTGGCGGCTTTGACACGCGCTGCAGACAGCCCTGATCAGCTCGGTGGGTCGGAGGAGACACGGCGCAAGCCCAGCCCAGCCGCAGAGCAGAGCCGGAGCCAGAGAGGAGCCCGTGAAAAGATCAGCAGAGGCAGCCTGCCAATTATCTGCCTCCCTCTCCACCCCAGCCCCAAACCCGAGCTCCTTAGTATTAACACTGCTGGAAATTGCTGCAGTGAGCGGGGTGTCAGGTAGAACATCACTTTCTGAACGTGAGTCTGGGTGTGAAAGCGGACCCCTAGGCACTGCCCTGCTGTCTTCCAGACCAGAATATTCTCCCAGGCCAGCAGCCCCGCGGCCGGATCTTATCCTCCAGAAGTAGGACTGACATTTCTGGTTTTCCAATAAAGCAAAAGCCCGTCCTGGAACTTTTCCAAGCATGAATACGTGCATGCTCGATGGCAGGTGTGCATGAGCGTGCACACACACACACACACACACACACACTGAAAAGTGACAACGAGGCCTTGTTTATGGCCTAAGTGGCATTCTCTTATTCCTCTTGCTTGAATCCTTACACTTATTACCTAAACCTCACCATTCCCCTCCACACAAATACACTCAATCTCATCATCAAGTCCTTGATGTGGTTAAGATCAGTTTTGATATCAGAGAAATAAGTGTCTGGGGTCAGCGTGACATATGTTGAAAGAGCTTGAACTCTTGTTTTTGGTGACTTGTTTGTTTGTTTGGCTGCACGATAAGAAGCTCTTTAGCCCATCCTAAAAGGAATATGACCAACACTCACTTCCACATTCCACTCCCCAGATCAGAACTGAAACATCTCCCCCACCACTCTGCAGAAGGTAGAGACTAGGAGTTCTTTCTAAAGATTGATCCAGCTTAACATTAAGTTGGAGAAAAATAAATATGCTGTTAAAACATGACTCCCAGTCTACTGTCTAGAAACTCTTTCTGATGAGCCTTCCACGACTACACTGGGCAGAAGGAAAGAATGCTCTTTTCAAGGTGGTGGGTAGGTGTAGACAGCATTGGAGAACAATACCTGAAGAATGCTTGCTTAGACCCTGAGCTCTAGAATATGCCTGGACCATCATCAGAAGCAGAGGTTTGCAATCAGTGCCAGCTCCAGGGGCGCCAGGGTATCAAGGAGCACCAAGTGACCTCCCGGGGACAGACCCAACATCTGGCTAGCCATGCAGACTTGTAAGGTCTTACTGTGGCTGAGCCCTTCACACATCTGCACCGAGGGCCCTGGGGCATCAGCACTCTCCCCCAAGGCTGCAGATTGGAGCAGGGCATGGAAGGCAGGGAGTTTTGACACAGAAGGGCTTAAAGCATCTGTGGCAATGCACTGCATGGGAAGAAAAGATTTGCTGACATGTTCTAGAGAAAGCTTCCTAAGAAATGAGGGCATGTGAGGCAACCGGAGGCACCCTGTGTGTATGGGCACAAAAAATGAATGTTAAGAATCCCGGGGACTATGACCCTCCTTGCAATCATGACTTTGTCCCAGAAGGACTAGCATTGAACATATTCTTCTCTATTTCCTACTCTGCTAACACTGAGAGAATCATGTTTCCACAGCAGTAGGTTTTGTTAACATGAAAAAACATCTCTCAGATATTTTGACCAGAAATATGGCCTTACAGATTTTCTGTTCCAGGGACTGTCAACTTTAACCTGCATTAGAATCACCTGGATGGCCTGTTAAAACGCAAATTGCTGGGCCCTGCAATAAGTCTGGGTTGGAGCTCAAGGGTTTGCATTTCTAACAAGCTCCCAGGTGATGTTGATGAAACTGATCTAAGGATTACAGTGTAAGAACCACAGATCTAACCCAACCCAAAATTTTTAAAAGGAGACTATCAAATTTAACAGATATTCATTAAGTACCTCCTATGAATAAGATTTTGGACCAAATACTAAAGACAAAAAGAATTTTCTGCTATATTTAACTCCAGATTGCTTAAAGATTTAGATGTTTTAAAAATTTTATGAAACTTGTAGAATATAATTCCAGAATGAGAAAGGACTTTTTGGAAATGACACCAAAGGTAAAAACAATAAAGGAAAACCATAAACAAATATCACAAAGGAATTTTCTACATAAAATTATTAATGTTGGGGATGCTCAGTTGGTTGAGCCTCCAACTCTTCATTTTGGCTCAGGTCATGATCTCACGCTTTATGAGATTGAGCCCTGCCGAGGGCTCTGCACTGACAGTGTGGAGCCTGCTTGGGATTCTCTGTTTCCTTTTCCCTCCCCCATGCTCTCTCTTGCTCTCTTTCTCTCTCTCCAAATAAAGAAATAAACATAAATTTATTTTAAATTATTAGTGTCTAAGCATCGAAAAAGAAAAAATAAAAAATATGACAAAGTTCAAAATTGTGAAAAAGTATTGGCAATCCATCTGACAAAATGTTATGTCCTTAAAATGCAAAGAATCCATAAGGAAAAAGCAAATAATTTCAGAGAAACATTAACAAAGAAATAACTGGGCAATTTGCAAAAACATAAATACAAGTGGTAAATTAATTTCTAAAAATATTTACTTCCAATAATGAAAATTAAACCAAGATTTTTTTTTCAATAATAAAATTGGCAAATAAAAATACAGAATGTTTGCTCAGCTGACTTTCATATGCTGATGGAGCATTGATTACAGCAAACCTGAAGGTGGACAATGGCTTAAACATAAATGCATGTACCCTTTGCCCCCATTCTGTCTCCAGAAGTGCCCCTGAGTAGCAGAAACCCTCTCTCTAAGCAGTGGTTTGGAAACTCAGGCTCCTTCCTTTTTTCTTCTGTTTGGTGCCTCTGCCATCTTCAACACAGAGGCTATTATAGGTTCAAAAATCAAGCCGAAGATGGAAATAGCATGAAAAATAGCATGAAAAATAGCATTGCAAGTGTCTATGGAGGAGTCTTGGAACGGCATGCATTCCACTCACATTCCATTGGCTAAAAATCATTTATACATTATGTGAATTATATCTCAATAAAGCTGATATCTTGTTAAATGCAGAAAGAGAATTTGGAGAATGTGATGTTATGAAAGCAAAGGGAGCTATTCAAGAAGAGAGAAGGGATTAATTATACCATATATTGCAGGGAGGTTGAGGAAGATGAAGTCTAAGGATAATGTACAGGGCTAATTATTGATTATTGTTAATCCTAAAAAAAATGTTTTTCAGAATGATGAATGTCCAAGGCTAATGGAAACTCATTAAGGACTAGGCTGAAGTTGTAAAACATAGCAGGCAACACTCAAAAGCTATTCTACTGAGTTTTGCAATGAAAGGGAGGAAACATAAGACTAAAATGTTAAGTGATAAACAGGGAGAGTAGATTCTTTTTAAAAATTTTTTTAAGATTTATTTTTGAGGGATAAAGAGCAGGAGCAAGCAGGGGAGGGGCAGAGAGAGAGGGAGACACAGAATCTGAAGCAGACTCCAGGCTCTGAGCTGTCTTCACAGAGCCCAACATGGGGCTCAAACCCATGGACTGTGAGATTATGACCTGAGCTGAAATCCGACACTTAACTGACTGAGCCACCCAAGCATCCCTAGATTCTTTTTATACAAGATCTGATAATACATGCAATGACATGGCACCTGACTGTAGCAGGGTCTTATTGGAGGCTGAGACATGAAATTCTGTGCAAGAGTAGAGGATTAGTCTTCTCTAGAGGAGATGTTTCTTCCTACAAAATCTTAGGGAAACAGAAAAATCTGGAAAAAATGTGAAAAATATTGAATTGTTTACCAGATGGTTGTAATCATTTCAGTAACATAACATTTAATGATATTTTTTAAGGGAAAGGGAAGTGAACTGTGTTTGAGAAAGGGAGAGGAATAGGGCAAGTTTGGGATAATTGGCATTGGAAACATAATCAGAAAAGAATGATCAGGGGGTGGGTTTTTTTGGTGGCCACCAAATCCCTGAGGTGGGCACAACATAGATGAATGAACAGGGATAAGAGAGTTTGGGTGCAATAAATGTTAGTTTCTTTAGACTTGTATTGTCTCTCTTAACTTACAAGAGCTCAAATTATCAAGAGGTGACCAGAAGTCTTCAGTGGGGACTGAATACAACTTTTTAAAAGTTACCCAAATCCCTTAAATATTATCTTCTCCTTCTCAAATAAAAAGGCTAGTTTTCATTCCTTGAAATATTTCCCACAATAAATTTTATGTCTCATCACAAGTCATCAGCCATGTTACTCAGATGAGTCAATAGATATAACAGCGTTTACAAAGCCCAATTTTTTTTCATTTGTTCTTATTCCTGTGTATCTTATTCACAAGAATCCCCACATATTTCAATAATTTGTCGGAATGCATATGTCAATTCCAGGGATGATTCTATGTAATATATGAGACCTCTAAAATTTACAGAATGCATTAAACATTTACTGTCCAATTTTCCTGATCAATCTAAGAAGTAGAGACCATGTCCTGAGGCGATATAATAAGGGGAGGTGACCAGTCCAAGGAGAAAGCTCTAGCCAATAGGGCTATAATGCTCATCTGTATTGGAAGCCTTTCAGCCAACTGGAGCAGTGTGGGTGGTAAGTTCTTGGTGGACAGAAGGGGTGGCTGAAATGAGAGCAGGGGGCTGCAAAAGGCTACTCTATCCAGGATGACCTTAGCTTGGAGCAGCTTGAACGTTATCTCATCTGCCTGTCTGCTTACAGGCCAAGGGAGGAACCTAGGGACAAATTGTTCTGGAGGCACAGGACTAACTCAAACTAAGGACTAGCCTCCTATGAGCTGAAATTGATCCCGGCAGTAAAAATTCCATTATCCAAAGCAACTGGAAAGATGGATCTAATTTTTGACTGATACCAATGTTCAAAGATTCTGAGCTGATTGAGACTCCAGTCACAAATACGGAAGCAGGAGCCTCCCTCAGACAATGGTCATGGTCACACAGAAGGTTTTGCAGTGGTTCATTTCAGTTTGAAATGGGTCTGCAGTTGAGGGCTAGTGGAGGAGGTTTACGCTGACTAGTCAGCTAGCAAGGCCTTGGAAATTAGTAGTGTCCTAGCAGCCAAGATGCATTTCGGCAGAAAATCCTAATCCCTATTATTATACCTGTCCATCAATCATGAACTGAGTTATTGCATCAGAGGTGAAGGAGAAGCCAGCAATTTCAGGAGCACTTGGGTAACTGGGATCTCACTCCAGGCATATGAAATCCCAGGGCTAGGTTGTAAGGCTGGTATTGGGACTCCTAATAATTATTCATTCATTGCTTAAGCCATTACCGTGTGCCTACTATGCTCTCATCTCTGTGATAGTTGCTGGTAATATAAAGATAAAAAGGAGTACTTTTCAAGTAGCTTACTGTGTACAGTAGGAGATACCATGAAGAGCCAATGTACTTCAATTTCAATAGGGAACACTTATGAAATGGAATGAGGGTCTTCCTGAATTTTGGAGGGCTTGGCATCTATAGAAAGCAGAAACTGATAACTCCTTCTTTACAAATTTTCCTAAAATCTGCCCTACTCCAAATGTAATTCTCCATTTGAAAAAAAAAATATTGGGGAAACTTTAAAGGAAACGTGAACTAGTAATTGTATTACACAAGTCAATCCCATAAATAGCCGTATAAAACATAAAAGATTTCATAAACACCTAAGCCCATCTGTATTTATTTTGTCTCTTGCAATAGTGTTTCCATGGCTTCAAAACAGCAAGTCAGTTTGGTCAAGTCAGTCAAAAAAAGTTAAGAGTTAAGAGTTAAAACACACACGCACACACACACACACACACACACACACACACACACTCTCTTAAATTGAAATGGTTGATATCTTCATCCTATATAGGCATAGCCTAAAACTCAATATTTATTTCTATTTTCTGGATGTTTGGTTTAATACTGATTCCCAAGTCCCTTTTCTCTACTATTTTATAAAATGCACAACTTCGCCTGAGTTAAACTGCATACAATATCTTAATACATCATCTTCCAATCATTAATTTTCATCAGAGAATGTCAGCAGGGAATTATGTCAGATTACTTGGACCTGATTTCTTCTCATAAATCCCTTCTAACCTCTATATAGCCTTTCATTCTATCAGACATTTTCCATCTCTCTTGGAAGCTTCTTAAATTTTTTTCTTGAAATTAAATTTGAACTTGTCCAAACTGTTCCTGTCTTTATTTTTAACAAATGTTTATTGGGTTCCAATTATTTAAAAAGCACAGAATAAAATATTGAGAGTTGGGGACAAATAGAGTCTCTGATTTATAGGTAAAGTGGGATTTTCAGTGTTGTTCTGGACAAAAGGCAAAAGTTATCTTCTATTGACAAGGAGCTGTCCTCAGCTGAAGCTGGAGCCAACACCTCCCTGCAGGACTTGTTGAGAGACACAGTGCAGACTTTCCACCAAGTGGCTGATCCCCCCACTAATCCCCACATCCAAAAAGAAGACCAAGGAGCCATAAGAGATGGGTACTACAGTGCTTGTGAAGAAAAGAGGGTGGAATCAGAAATGTTTCCCTCCAAAAAGCCAACATAATCATTTGTGAAGACTGGAGATTCCAGAAGGAAAAAGTTAATGACATCTAGTTGTCTGCCTGGGAACTTGCTCAGCCACAGGCTGAGGCGCAGGCCCTTGCAGGCGATACCCTGGAGACAAGCATGCTAAGGGATTCTGGAACTCCAGAACCAGAACTCCAGGTATATCACATTAGCATTTTTGAGACTGTTTACTCCACCATGGGTTGGAGTAAGTGGGTGCTCCCCAGGTTTCCTTTAAAGTTTAGAAGTCATTCTTGAACACAAAAATCGATGCCTCTTTCTAGCTTAGAGATTCATGAAGGAAGGAAACCATTGGAGTAGTGGCAAGGGAGTTTAAAGGGTTGTGTTCCTAGACACCTGTTGCAGCTCTCCACAGCCCTTCAGAGCATGAAGAAAAACATCCCATCTCCACAGTAAAATGGACATAGATGGGCTGAGAATGCCCAGGCAGTTGCTGGACCAATTGATGAGATGTCCAATCCAAGAAAGGAGTTGAAGTAGGTACTTCTTGTGAAATAAAGGGAGACATGTCTGCTTCTCCTAGGGGATGCCTCTGTGGCAATGAGAGCTGGGGTAAAGGTAAATACCACTGAAGAAAACCAAGCACACCATCTCAGTTGGAACTCTCATGTCAACAGATACCACAAGCAGCAGGTAGAACCAGACTGAGCTTAAGAAAAGACACAGATCAACCACTGACACATGGGCTGTCACATAAAACGATGTCTGCTTCCCCATATGTTTCCATCTTGTCCACAACACCAGAGAGAAAGAACTGGGGAGAGGGAGGACTCAGCCTGTACCTCCTCAACTTCCAGCTGTCATGGCCACAGCTAGGGAGAAGAGGAGATTTGATCAAGAGTAAAAGTAAAGATTTAAAGTAAACACGTTTCAGTCTTCATTTGGAGATATTATTCAATAAAATAAAACAATTTCTTATATAGGTCAGTGAGGTGATATCTATACACACAGAAACTCAAAAATTGCATCAAATGCTGTTACCTCCAAGTATTTAGTTATTTAGCATTTCCCCCTTCCATTAAATTGTTTGTCATCATCCCTGTGTTAACCATTGAATACAGCATATAACTCAGAATAAAGCACATAGCATTTATTGGATTCACTAAAAATAAAAATTGAGGGGCACCTGGGTGGCTTGGTCAGTTAAGCATCCAACTTCGGCTCAGATCATGATCTCACAGTCCGTGAGTTCGGGCTCTGTGCTGACGGCTCAGAGCCTGTAGCCTGTTTCAGATTCTGTGTCTCCCTCTCTCTCTGCCCCTCCCCTGTTCATGCTCTGTCTCTCTCTGTCTCAAAAATAAATAAACGTTAAAAAAAATTAAAAATAAAAATTGATTTCAGTAAAAAGGTTTGGATCCAAATACCAAAATGTATTTTATCTTCAGTTTTCTGGGCTAAATTATATCGCTTACATATTAATTAAAATTATTCACATTAATAACAAATACTGTTTCTCAGGAAAAATGTATTTGCTGTATAAGTAAAGTGAAACAAAGGAATAAAGAATGTGAAAAATATTGCCACTTGAACACATCCTTGCAAAAATTATTTGTGTTTAGATAAAACTGATTATTCCAGTATGGCTAGTTTGGCTGCAAAGAAAACAAATAAAATTGCAAGTAAAAGTAAATGTATTTTAAGAATATAATAAGTATCTGAAAATCTGAAGTCCCAGGACTGTGATATATTTCCAAGAGGCTTCAAGAAGCTAGAAGCAGAGAAGGCCTAAAATCTCTCCCTTGGGGCCTCTCAATTCCTCTCTGATGCTTGTTCCCTTCACAGCTCTTCAATGAAGACAATCTTAAGCTTCCATGCTTTATACTAGTTCATAAGGTTGCTACAATTCTCTGTATGTTGCCTCTTTAACCTCAGATTCCACCACCAACTAGCAACTTCCCTTCATGCTTCTTAGTTTAAATAAACAAGTGAGAGAATTGTACAGTTCATGTTTTTGTTCCAAACAACATGGTATTTACCAAAGCAGAGATGGACTACTCTCAGGTCTTCATCTACTCCATGTTTTCCAGCAAGGTGGGACACATAAGTGATGGAAGAAACTGAGTTTCCAATGAACTACAGTCTTGGGTACCACCATGGAGAATCGGGTGATATCTGTGACAAAGAAATTTGACTAACCCTTATGTATATTATGCATAGTTTCGTTGTTTACTGAATTTTCTTGCAAATGAATTACCTTTTCAAAAGCCAGCTTACCACCTCATACAGAATGGCTAAAATTAACAACTCAGGTAACGACAGATGTTGGCAAGGATGTGGAGAAAGAGGATCTCTTTTGCACTGCTGGTGGGAATGCAAACTGGTGCAGCCACTCTGGAAAACAGTATGGAGGCTCCTCAAAAAATTAAAAATAGAACTACCCTACAACCCAGCAATTGCACTACTAGGTATTTATCCAAGGGATACAGGTGTGCTGTTTCAAAGGGGCACATGCACCCCAATGTTTATAGCAGCACTATCAATAATAGCCAAAATATGGAAAGAGCCCAAATATCCATAAACGGATAAATGGATAAAGAAGATGTGGTATATATATACAATGGAGCATTAATCATCAATCAAAAAGAATGAAATCTTTCCATTTGCAACTATGTGGATAGAACTAGAGGGTATTATGCTAAGTGAAATTAGTCAGTCAGAGAAAGACAAGTATCATATGACTTCACTAATATGAGGAATTTAAGATACAAAACAGACGAACATAAGGGAAGGGAAGCAAAAATAATATAAAAACAAGGAAGGGAAAAAAACATAAGAGACTCTTAAATATAGAGAACATACTGAGGGTTGCTGGAGGGGTTGGGGTTGGGGGGATGGGCTAAATGAGTAAGGGCATTAAAGAAGACACTTGTTGGGATGAGCCCTGGGTGTTATACATAGGGGATGAATCCCTGGAATCTACTCCTGAAATCATTATTCCACTATATGCTAACTAACTTGGAGGTAAATAAATAAATAAACAAATAAATAAATAAAATTTTTAAAAATAAAAAAATTAAAAAACTCTTTGTAATAATTTGAAGTATAAAATTGAATGAGTAATGTTATAAAAAACCATTGAGAACACAAAATATTTTTGTTATACTTTTTGTCTCTTATTCCTACAAAAGATCCTGACATCAAAATAATGTAAGTAAATATTTGATAAACAAATAATAAAATTTTTCCCAAGAAAACGTAAAATAAAATAAAATAAAATCCATCTTACAGGGGCACCTGGGTGGCTCAGTCGGTTGGGCATCAGACTTTGGCCTAGGTCATGATCTCACAGTTCATAAGTTGGAGCCCTGCACCCATCTGTCTACTGTCAGCACAGAGCCTGCTTCAGATCCTCTGTCTCCCCCTCTCTCTGCACCACCCCCGCTCACATGTGCACTCTCCATCTCTCTCAAAAATACATAAACATTTTTAAATAAATAGATAGATAGATAGATAAAAATCCATCTTATAACATCACTTTGAGGCAGAAATTGAAGTCCTTTAAGGAAAGATTTCTTTCATTGTTTTGGACCATGATGTCATTCTCATCAAAGATCTCAAAGGCCCTACTCCCATCTGTTCTCACTTGCTATTCCCCAAGATCTTCCTAGGGCTTTAAAATTGAAAAGTTACAAGTAAATTATTTACACATAAGAGATCCCAAAATGCAGACATTTTTATATTCTAGATAGAACAGCATTTAGGTCACCTGAAGAAACAGTGCAGTTGTGTCCACACTCTGAAAACCACTTTCCTCTTGGAAAAGACAGCTCATAACCACAGAAGAAATCCTAGCCAGAAGGAAACTCTTTCTGTCATCTAACCTAACCACATACCCTCCTTCTTCAGTCAGTGGAGATGAAAAATGATCTTTCTTGAATGAGGGAGGAAAAAAACAACATCCTCTTTCTTACACAAGCTATCACTTACTGAGGATGTACTGAGTTAAACCTTCTTTTGCTGAACATTGCTGAATGTGACTCAAAATTCAGACATCCTCCTGGAGCTCAATTCTTTTTCCTTTTAAAGGTGCTCATGATGAGTGACTGGAGCCCTGTGAGACGAATCCAAATGGTCTTTGGCTTTTGGGTGCAACACCTGTTTCATATAGCACTGTTGACTTTACCTCATGAAATAACTGAATAACAGGAAGGCAAGAATTAGTGGCTTCTACCAATGTAAGTATTTTGCTTCCTTGTGATTAACCTAATTATAACAGACCAATCAAAATAATAAGAATGTATTTTTATTTCTTCCAACTTTTGAGGAGAAAATGACCAAACTACCAATTATATTTAATTAACAATGCTACGTCTATTCCATAATGGTATTTACCAACTGACACACAGAGTGAATATGTTTCGGGAGAATATTTAAGACAATCTACTTGCAGTCTGTTTGCAATAATGAGACTCCATAACAACAGACAGTGAGAATGACCAGTAACAATAGTCTAGAATTTCTCTACAGATGACTAATGGTCTTCAAAAAAAGAAGAGATTGTTGGGGAAGGGCCACATCAGAGAGCTAAAAAGTAAGTTCTAGAAAGGGAATAGAAACCAATAACCTCAGTGTAGGACGCTGACATGATTTTGATCAATAGGTAAATGAAATATACCCAAAGGGCTGACCAACCCTAAGAAGTCGATAAAAGATAAGAAAAAAGATCCTGCACTTTTTACACTTATAACAAAGAGAGATACACTACTTTGAATTACTAAAGTAAATCTTTTTAAAGAAAATTATCTAAGATCCTTGTTTTCCCTGGGGATATTGCAGAATTCCCAAAGAATATTCAGACCATATACCAGAGAGCACTTCTAAGATGTTTCCTTGCAAGTTTAAACATCTGTGATTTTTGCGGCCTTTTCACCTGCAGATTGATTCAAGTTTTCCACTTTCTATGACATTGGCCATATCTCAGACTTTGGTCAAACATGGGCATTTGCTCTTCTTTTTTGAGTTATTTCTGGTCTTATATTAATGTCACCCCTTATGCAGTGATTCTGAATCTAAAGGTAAAGTTCTAAAAAATGAGAATTAGGCCAGAGTTTCAGAAAGTCAGTGACAAGAAAAGCCAGATGGACACAATATGAAGACCTTCTTTCCCTGAGTCAACCACCTCTCCTCTTTTGCCAATTCCCTACTATCACCTCCAACTACTCTTGCTTCTCCTCTTTTGACCAGTATGCCCTCTCAATCTTGTTTGGATTAAATAGTCACTTATAAAAATAAGAATAAGATCTCATTTTCTGACTAAAAAGAAAGATATCATTATATATAGCTCTCCCCATTTCAAAAAAAAATTAAACATTTCTCTACATTTTTTAAACCTGCCTACTTTTTATTTGGAAACAATTGTAGGTAGGAAAATATGGGGATCAGGAACTTAGTTTGCTATCAGGTTATCATATATTGTATTGTAACCTAAGGATACTATGCATTTATGCACAGAGGCTACCACATACATGTCAGCGGCTACTCCAGGAAGCAAATTGGAGGCACTTTACTTATTAATCCCCATGACCTCCATCCAAATAAACAGCAAATCTAAACAAAACCAGACCCTTACTATGAAAACACATCTTGAGGAGAGGTATCCCAAGCTCGCATTCAAACCAGATTGCTATTGCCCCTAAGCTCTACCCACATAGAAATCATGGAGTACTTGTGTTCTCTGTCCCAAGGGCTGAGAATTTCTTGTCCCAGAGCCAAAGAAGCAGTCGAAACTAGGAGACCATAATAAAGCAAAAGGAACAGGGTGAACCAAAGTCAGTAGTCTAGGAAAAAAAGGTCAACCGAAAAAGGAGATGATGAGATAGTCCTGAAAAATGAGAGTATGAATCTGAGAACACAACAGCCAGCAAAATGAAAACAGCAAATCAGGTGGGCAATCAGCAAAAACACTAAGGATCTCATACAATACAGGGTTTTGAGTTGCTCTCAGAGGCAAGATGCCCAGATGATCCAATTGCATTTTGAGGACCAGAAATGGCATAACCAGTACCTCCCTTCCCCTCAAGGAGGACAAATTTGACCTGGTAAAATGTGTAGGTAAGTGAAAATGTCCTTGTATTCCTCTGGTCTGAGGCAACCTTCACCAGCCACCCATCCAGCCCATTCTCTTCACAGTGAAGTGTCCTGAAGCTGGTCTTGCTGTTCCAGGGAGAGTCTTCTCAATAGTTCCCACACATGGCTGGGCAGCAAAACAACCAAGGGCAAGCGTTTAAAATATAGAATTCTGGGACCCATGCCAGTCCTTGTGAATCAGAAACTTGAAGATAATAGTGTTGATCTGTATTACCTAGTTCTTTATTAAGCAACTCGCCTGGTACCAAACCCACAATAAGCATTTGGAAGCTTCTGTTTGCACGTATACTTCTGTTCTCTTTCTCAGGACGCTGGTCTATTTACAGGAAGGCTAGGATACCAGGGTTTCAGTAAGACAACAGAAAAAATGGCAAATGACACGAGCAGACAATTCACAAAAAGATGTACAAATGGCTGTTTACCATATGAAAAGATGTTCTTCATCACTCATGACAAAAGAAACACCTGTGGAAACCACACTGAGATGCCATTTCTTACCTGTCAGATGGGCAAAAACTAAAAAGTGTAACAATGCATTCTGTTGGTGAGGCAGTGGAGGAATGCAGACACTCACATACCTCGCTAATTGGGATGCAAACAACAGTAGACTGAATATTTGTGTCCACCAGATTCATATGTGGAAATCCTATCCCCTTGGTGGGATGGTATTTGGAAGATGATTAGGTCATGAGGGTGGAGCCCTCAAAAATGAAACTAACGTTCTCATAAGATGAACCCCAGAATGTTCTTGCTCTTCCTCCTTCTGTGAGAATACAACAAGCCATCGACAGTGTAAAATCCAGAAGAGGGCCCTCACTAGATGCCAGGTCTGCTAGTTTTTAATCGTGGAATTACCACCACCAGAACTGTGAGAAATAAATGTTGTTTAAGCTACCCAGTGTATGATCATCTGTTATAGTCATCCAGAGTGACTGACACGAACTGTTATCAGTCTTAGTGCAGGGGAGGGGAAGGACTTGGCAATGTCTACCCACACTACCCATGTTTACTTGTTGATACAGCAATCTCTCTTCTAGAAGTTGACACTGAAGAAAGACCTCCAGCAATATCAAAACACATATGTACAATCTACTTCCCAAAAATTTAAAGTATGGGAAATAAGGTAAATGCCCATGTGTAGAATATTGTTTGGACATGCTCCTGTCCATCCCCACAATGAAGTATTAGGGAGCCATGAAAATGGATGAGGAAGAGGTCTATAAACTGACGACTTTTTCCCAAGAAGTAGTAAACAAACAATTGAAGTTTCAAAAGTACATATAGTGTGCTACCTTTTGTGTAAGAAAGTAGAGGAAATAGTGAACTAAGGTATCTTATTATTGCAAAATAATAATGATATACAGAAATCCAACTGTGTAATTTTAGATTCATTCTACCTAAGTGTGAGGTTTGGTACTATTTTTGAAATAAACACAATGCCTTTTGAAGGTGAACACGTGGAGCTACAGGTCAAAATTCCATATTACCAAAGAGCCAGCATTCTCGTTCTGACATAAAATGAGTGGAATGGATAGGAGCTAAGGATTATAAGTAGAGAAAAAGAAGAACTATATTTTGCTCCTACTCATAAATCTAATACAAACACAAACAAAACTCTCCTTACTTTAAGATACTTATCTTTGAGGGGTGTCCAGGTGGCTCAGTCGGTTAAGTGTCTGACTCTTGGTTTTGGCTCAGGTCATGATCTCACAGTTCGTAGGATCAAACCCTGTATCAGGCTCTGTGCTGACAGCATGGCACCTGCTTGGGATTCTCTCTCTGCCTCTCTCTCTGCCCCTACCCCTTCTCATTCTCTCTCTCTCTGTGTCTCTCAAAAATAAATAAACATTTTTTAAAGATCTTTATTGTTGAACTTACAAAAACATTGACACCTCTATGAAAAAAAATTGCCTCAGACCCTATCCACTGACTATGGCTGATGCAGAGATTATCTAACTAGCCTCACTGTTAATTTAAACATTGGTCCTAAAGCTGGTCCAATTCTCAGGTGTTAAAAATGCATCTACTCCTGCACTTACCCATCAAGCTTTTGTGCGACACCGGTAGCTATCCACCCAACATACTCTCTGTCCTCCAAGAAAACTTCCATTTTGTTTAAGGGTGACATCACTTCTCTATACACCCCTACAGCTCTGGTGGCCACCTGACATGGTTAGGGTGACTGATGTTCAAACAGAGGATTTCTGTCAAAGGAAAGAAAAGACCCCTAACTCCATTCTTGCCACATGACACTGTTCCCTCTTCTTCTCACCTAGAACACTGAAGTGAGAGCCAGTTAGAGACCATATGTCCATCCATAGGCATGAGAATAAAACCTACACATGGAAGGGGTATAGGAGAAGAGAAAGAACCAGCACCCCAACAGTATCCCTGGTGACCATATCTACTGTCCACCTCTGGATTTCTTGGCCTCAGAGGCAGATAAGTCTCTGTGTGTTTAAGCCAGCATCTGGAGGATCTCTGATACTTATAGTGGAACACACTGCTAACTGATTACAATATCACTAGGTTTCAGCATTGGCTAAGAACTCTGAAGTTCCACAAATACCCACCTTCTACCATTCTACCTGTGCCCCGTTAATGGATAAGAAAACACATTTCACTCAACAAGAGCACGTGAGGGCAGATATGATCCCAGTGATATCTAGATTCTTACTATGAGGAAAAAAAAGCCAGATGTGATATTCAAGAGAAAAATGGCCCAAAAAACCCTCATCTGACAGAGGCTGCACCAATGCCTTCAAAAAACAGATTATCCAGCTGTAGAATTTTCTTGTCCAATGTCAAGTGTCATTAGGTCCTGCAAGAATAAGATAAATTTCTTAATCATAATACCAAATAATACCAAAGGAAAAACAGAAAATATGCTTTAAAAAACTAGTATAAAATCAAAAGCAGAATTGAGACAACTAAAGCAATCTGTTATTGTCTGACTGCTCTGGCCCGTCTCCCCTTATCTCGTTTCACTTCTGACGCCTCTGCACTCTAATCCCTATTCTAGCTACTTTGCTCCTGGAATTCCTTTCTGCGTCTACACTTCTGTCTCCTGCTCTTTTTTTTTTTTGAAAGAGAGAGAGACACAGACAGAGACAGGAAGGGCAGAGGGAGAGGGAGAGAGAGAACCCCAAGCAGGTTCTGCACCATCAGTGCAAAGCCCAATGTGGGGCTTGAACTCATGAACTGTGAGATGGTGACCTGAGCTGAAACCAAGAGTTGGAGACTTCACCAACTGAGCCACCGAGGCACATGTCTCCTGCTCTTGACCCCTCTTTGCTACTGAAGCATCAGTTGTGGAATCTTCCTTCTCTTCATACTCCTATCGTTAACTCATAATAGTTTCTCTGCCCTCATTCTCAGAGATTCCCTCAGAATCCGTATTGATTTCTTGAGCTTCTAGATTTTGATCTCGGCCAAAATCAGGTTCCATTTCAGATGCTGCCTCTCCATGGGGCCTGTTAGCCTCTGAGTCTCTCAATTCAATTCATACACAACCCTACCAAGGGAATTAAAATCCCCTAGTGCCTGAACCAACTTCTCTGCACATACCTACCCACTGGTCAAGTGGGAGGCTTTGAACTTACTTTCTGCTAATTAAAAAAGAAATGCATTACAAAATTAAGGCAGAGGTTACTGTACAATTACAACAATGGGTGGTGGAATGTGGGGGCAGGTGACAGTCTGTATCCCCACTGCTCAGAATTAAGCTTTTATTTTGTATTGCAATTTTAAAGACAGATTTAGGGTCCCACAGAAGCTATCACATAGCTGGGTAATATATCTTCAAGCAATTTCTTGGAAAAATTTATAGAATTTTATGGTAACTTAGAGGCCTCCCTCTATATATTCACTGCTAAATTAATCGAAAGGGCAAGTGGTCAAAAATTTGGTGCCTCCCAATTAGTGGCTTGCATCGCTCCAAAAGTGAGGATCAAAAACATTACAGTAACTTCTGGAGCAGTGGCGATACTTATACTGGGTTGTGCTTTCTTACACGAGTGATTTTTTTAAAAAGACACCAAGTAGAAAGACTCTGTACCGTTTTAAGAGTCCCCCGTGTGGAAAAATCTGTCCTAGTTTATGTTTGTTGATTTGAAAGGGTATTTGAGAAAGAATGGGAAAATGAGCCCAGGAGATCAATATTCTGAACAATTAACCTATAAACAAATAAATAACACAGTATATGGGCCACTTAATGTCACATCTCTATAGACACACAACAATAAGTTTGTAGGCAAGGTTGACAAGATGGATATAACTAGATTAGTGGCACGCTTCGCCAGATTCAGAACAAAAGCACGGGCTTTCTCTTTCATTGTTCCACCTTGTAACGGATGCTCTCTGCCTTTTGCACTCCTCAATCCCTCACCCTGAGTTTCATCAATAATCTAGACATTTACATTTATTCTCAAAGGAATGGTATGTGATAGCCATGCAAAAGAAAAAGCAGAGGCAAACTTAACCATAGTGGGGTCAGCATTCAAGCCATCTTTTAGGTCTCTAAAGGATACCAAGTAAAGGACCCATGTTGAGAAGCCATGGTTTGCCTAGTGCCATAAAGATGCTCTTGCACCTGTATGCACATCCACAGTTCATCAATCTGATGCTAAATCAATGGTTCACAATGCCAACTGCACATTAGAATCAACTCAAAATTTTAAAAGTACTCATTTTTTGCCCACCTCCCCACCTTCCCCACAAGCCTATTGAAATCAAATCTCTGTTCATTTCCAACATCTATAGTTTAAAAAAAAAAAACACTCTCCAGATGGTTCTGAAGCATAGGGTTAGTTGACACCAACTACACTAAATAAAGAAATTCCCTTTTTGTTCCAGTCCACAAACTGTATCAACAAGGCCAAAATCTTTCAAGCCAGTAATGTTACCGTTTCTTGCCTGCTAGAAAAGTCTCACAAAATTAATGTGAAGATCCTTTGACTGGATCCAAGGAAGGCAGAGTCAACAAGATAATCTCTTCATGCCAGAAATAAAAGCTAAGTAGTTAAAAATTTTTACTGACCAGAATTTGCAGATAACACATTGAGGACATATTTCCTAGAGAAAAATCCCATTTTGGTAAATGTTAAAATACATATTTTGAAATTTTAGGAGATAGAGTCTAATATTTATTACCTATTATCTTAAGTTTCATGGAGGCTAGGAGTCATTTCAATATAGAATTAAGGCATTTACATAAAATTTGAAATTTTACACAATTGTTCTGAAGGAAAAAAAAAGACATATAATAGGTGAAATCCTCACTTTTGATCTTTCTCCACTCTTTATAATATTTTCCTTTTCTATGGGTGGGTGATAAGAATTCACAAGATTCCAACATAGAACAAAACTATAGAAGAGGATGACACTGCTTTTTAAATAACAAAGTCTAGATTAATTATTACAGGGAGATAAAAGGAAATTTACAAGGGAGACATTTTACACGAAAGATCTGCTCTTTGAAAGAAAGAAAAGGTGTAGCATATTCTTTATTCACTAGTTTCTCTTCTGAGGTAAAACAGAGGTGAGTGCTTTGACAATATTTATGTGATCAGGATGAAATAATGAAGACAATGCCAGCTGCCAAGGAGATCAAATCCATAGGAAAGGAAAATACAAGTAGTAGGTGTGGGGGAGAAAAGAAACCGATTAAAAATTAAATGCCAAGCAATGAATGCAGGAGAATTTTACATCTGAAAAGACGTTTGAACTATGGGTAGCACTAACAATGGAAGATGCATCTAGGGAAAGAGAAAGAGTAATCTAAAAGTGGAATGAAGACTGAGAAAAAAAGAATAAGAAAACAGCAGAATGAAAATTACCTCATTCAGTTTTATCATTTTAATGAACATAAGCCAAAAAGTAAGGTCACAGACTAAAGTTTTTTCATCTGTCCTTTCAGTCAGTTCCCAAGTCAACAAATATTCCGGCAGAGAATAAGAAAATCTTTGAATCAAGACCTAGAAATGGGAAGAAAGCTAAAGGTACATGCTGTTGTCAACATGTTTAACCTTCACTTTAAGATTTATTTCAAATATTTGCTTTGTATTTTTCAAAAATATTTCAGGGACGCCTAGATGTCTCAGTCTGTTAAGCATCCGACTCTTGATTTTGGCTCAGGTGGTGATCTCACCATCGTGAGGTCAAGCTTGCATGGAGCTCCACGCTGGGCATGGAACCTGCTTAAGATTCACTTTCTCCTCTCCTCCTTTGTGCACACAGACTCTCTCAAAAATAAAATATTTCAAAATAATTTGTTTCAAAATATACAGTGTGTGTCTCAAGCTGTATTTTGACTCAGTGGTCAATGGACCAAATGTTTGTCCAGCCTGATTTGCAGCTTCTTTGCTTGCTCGTGGCCAGAGGTACATTTGGAGTACCCTGCCCGGTGAAGGAAGGCCCCACCCAGCAAAGTTTGTGGTCACTTTGCAGGTTGCCTTGCGAGAGTGGGTGGGTGTTGATGGAGAGAGAGAAGACACTTCAATGGGGGGGGGGGGGGGGTCACCTGATGATTCTGCAAACCAACACCAGAGTAGAGCGCTGCTTCTGGAGGAAATAAAGTTGTATTCTGTGACATGTGCTCATTTCACCTTTGCATTGGGTATTTCCCTCCTTCTTCATCCCTCACCATTCTCAGTTTTGTAGAAAATATCCTAGGGATTTTTTAATTTTGATTCACCTGATTTACCTTTTGGAGGATGTGGTTGTTGGTGGTGATTTGAAAACCGGTACTCTTTTTCTACTCAAGTATCTACATGTTTGCCATTTAATATTTCTACTTGAGGAATTCCTAGATTACTGCCCCAAAAAGCTAATGCGATAGTTCTTTACAGTTGGCATCAGGAGTATTATTACACATGTGTTCTATGCAACTTCACTTTAAGACAATGGTAAAATTCATTATTATTATTTGAAATCTCTACTGAGTTTTTTTTTTGAGAGTACATATCATCTAAATACACTAATGAGAACCTATTTCCACTTTTTATAAATAAAACATTAGTTTAAAATTATCTTTGATATTAGCTAGTGATTAATAAGGTAAATAATAAAAAATTTCCTGGATAAACTATTTCGTATTTTACATTAAAGCTATCAATTACCTTTGAAATGTTAGTTTCGTAGAAAATAGCTAGTGGCTACCAAGAAAAAAAATAGCTCACAAGTACAAAATTGTGAAATTTTATATATCCAGAAGAGTACTATTCAACAAAGCTTTCTATGCATTTAGTCAACAGCTGTTTATAAAGCATCTACTATGTGACAGATACTTTTTTAGGTTCTAGAAATTGACATGAAGCTAAATTTGATCTGCTTTCAGTAAACTCATAGACAAGTGGAGAAACAAAAAGTTAAACCATTATTATAATAATGTATCAGTGGTCCTCAAAGTATGGTCCCAGACCATCAGCATTTCATTGTATAGGAACTTGTCAGAAATGTAAATTCTTGGACCCTATCCCAGACCTACTTAGTCAGCAATCTGATGGTAGAACCCACCAATCTGTGGTTTAACAATCCCTCCAGGTGATTCTAAGGGATGCCAAATTTGAGTACCACTGCACTATTCCTACTGCTATGAGGCAATCACTATACTGTGATACTGTGAATAACTAATGATGTGTTATTCTTCACACCCTGGGGGATAGTTCAGAAAGAATGCAATTGTGGAGGCAATTGTTGAAATTTGAAAACTAAAGCAGGTGAGATGTGGAAGGACATTCCAAGGCAAAAGCAGTGATATAAATAAAGACCCATAGAAAATTATTTTGGGTGCCTGGGTGGCTCAGTCAGTTACACATCTGACTCTTGATTTCTGCTCAGCTCATGATCTCACAATCTGTGGGACTGAGTCCCGCTCTGGGGTCCTCGCTGGGTGGGGAGCCTGCTTGGGATTCTCTCTCTCCCTTTTGCTCTGCCCCTCCCCCACTCTCAGAAAAAAAAATTATTTTGCATATCAGTTTTAAATACACTGCTTAAATGAGGTGTTTTTATTTTTTTTTATGTCCTTGAATAAGTTGAATAAGTTGGTTGACAGTATTTCTTAGGTATGTGACAGTGGCTGCAGGATTAAGGGAAGATCCTATTTGGCAAAAGGGCAAAGTCCAGGTAAATTGCCTCCATGTAAGTTTTGCTCACTGGACAGTTTATCTGGAGCTAAGAATAATTCTCACTGATGAAAAATTGTCATGAGTTTGATATGCCACTGACACGGCAGGCATATACCTGCAGTTCCCATCTTTTGGTTTCCATTGTTGGGAAACATAATTGATGGTAAAGAACCTCAGAATATACATTTTTATGTCATACTAAGTGGTCAAGTGCTAAAAGCAATATTCAGCCAAAGCCAAGGCTGATGTCAAATATCCTCTCATAGCTCTTGAGATTTGAGAATACATCTTGAATTTAACAAAAATAAATTATTATTACTCCTAAGTTTAGTAGTCAAATTGTAAACACTTAAGATAGTGCATAAATGATCATTTCTTAGCCTTGTTAACTGCTAAAATGTTCATATGGTCACGGTATTGCAAATTTATGGCTCTAAATAGACACTTAATTTCAACTGAGGTAAGTTGAAGAACAAGATAATCTCCTGAGTATCTCATTTTTCTCTAGCACTTTCTTCTTTTCTTCATACTCTTTATATCCTTTACCATTCTGAATCAAAGATGATTTATTATAGATGTTGCACAAGATTTTGAATATTTTTTTCTTCATAAAATATTGAGATGGCCAAGTTGACATTCCACTTTACTTCAGTTCAGATGATGTGAAAAATAATCAAATAGAACTTTCCCTTGAAAGACTCAAGACTGACATAGGGGGCTACAAAGCTACAAAAGAGTGGAAGTTTGTTTTGTTCACTCACGTCCTCAAGTATGCAGTAAGTGCCAAGCACATAACAGGTGCTTAAGGAATATTGATGGAATAAATGGTGGATTGAAAGGATTTAAGTAACTATAAACTAAAAACAATTCTTAAAACTTATTTTCTTTAATGTCATAAATACAAGTGCACCAAATGATTCTACAATGATTTAAATTATGGTAGATAGCTATGAAAACTCTAGGAGAGAAAAGAATGAGGATAGAACTTATTATATTAAAATACTCTAAAGCTATAATAATTAAAGCAGGGGGTCATGTGGATAGACCAATAGAAGAGAATAGAAAATCTAAGTATAGACCCAAACACATATGAGAATTTGATAGTGATAAAGGCAGAATCTCAAATCAATGAAAGTAAGATGGACTCCTTAAAAAATGGAGTTGGGACCTCTGGGTAGCCATCTGGAAAAAGATCAAATTGTGTTCACACCACATACCAAGCCAAACTGGGTATGGATCAAAAATGTACTAGAAGAACACATATCAAATCTTTTTATGATCTTGGAATGGGAGAAACATTTTAACTGACTTAAAATTTACAAGCTATAAAATAAATTATAAATTCAAATGCATAGTTGCATTAAAAAAAACTCTTACATGACAAAAGTAATCCAAGCTAGAAGATAAATAACAGAAGATATATATTTACAACTCATATCACAAGCAAGAGTTCAACTCTCTAATATATTAAAGCTCCTAAAAACCTAGAAAAAAGGCATCAAAAATCCAATAGAAAAATGGGTGAAGAATATGATCATAAAACTCACAGGGGAAAAAATATAAATGGTTCTTAAACATATATAAATGTGCTCAGCCTCAACCATAAGCGATACCACTTTTCATCTACCACATTGGCAAAAATCCAAAAATTTGACAACACATTCTGCTGATAAGGCTTTAGAATAACAGGCACTTACATACCTTGACCAGTGGGAGTGCAAAATATTATAATACCTAGGGAGGGAAATTTGACAGTGCATATAAAATTTACAAAAAAAAATGATCAGGCAATCTCACTTCTGGGAGTTTATCCTATACACATACTTGAACACATGTGAAATGTATAAAGTCATAGCATTATCTAATTTTTGGAAATTAGGGATAAAATCCAAGTTCCCATCAAAAACAAGCTATTTAAATAAACTAGGATCAAACACTATCCAACCATAAAGAAAGAATGAGGGAGCTCTCCTTCTACTGATGCAGAAATACCTCTAAGTTATATTGTTTAGTAAAGAAAAAGTGAAAAAGTGTTTATAGTATGCTACCCTGTAAGTAAGGAATTATGGAAGATGGGAATTCCCTAATATCTACAATAAGAAATACAGAAAGTATATGTAAAAAATATTGAGGAGTATGGTGAAGGGCTAACAGAGACAGAACTAGAGTGACATCACAAAGTATACCTTTGAGGATGATTTTTTAATATGAATCATGGAATGGTCCTTTTTATGTAAAAAATTGGAAACAATACAGGGGAATTTGTTTGTTCAAATTTGTTTGTTCAAACCCACAAACTGGGAGATCATGACCTGAGCCATAGTCGGACACTTAACCAACTGAGCCACTGAGGTGCCCCTATTCTGCTTTACATTATTATTTAAATGTTTTAAACTTTCATTGACTCAAAATGGTTCTGATGCCTTTTCCTAAAGTATCCTGCTAATACACTCTCCTTAGTATTTGCCTTAATCAAGATTTTCTCTATTTTGACCTTAAAACAAAAATCCTTTCATAACCATTATTAAGATTATAGTATTTACTCTTTTAAAGATTATCAATGACCCTATGATCTGTCTCTCAGTCTTTAGCTATTTGACTTATCACCAATATTTGGCAGAGTTGTTCTCTTCCTCCTCCTTGAAACCCTTTCTTCACTAGGATTTCCAAGATATACTCCCTTTGTTTTCTTCTTTTATTTTTAATATTTTTAATGTTCATTATTTATTTTTGAGAGAGAGAGAGAGAGAGCGTGAGCAGGGGAGGGGGAGAGAGAGAGGGAGACACAGAATCTGAAGCAGGCCCTAGGCTCTGAGCTGTGAGCACAGAGCCCGACATAAGGCTCCAACCCACGGGCTCAAACCCACAAACCGTGAGATCATGATCTGAGCCGAAGTTGGCCGACTGAGCCACCCAGGCACCCCTCCCCTTGTTTTCTTTTTACTTAACTAGTCATTCCTCAAGTTCTTTGCTGACTCCACCTCACCTACCCATCCTCACAACATTGGGACACCAATGTTTCATGATCCCATCTGGCCTCTTGTCTTTAAATACCCACCACATGCCAATGACTCCAGATTTAAATCTGTAGCCCAGCCCTCTCTTCAGAACTACAGATTAATATTCTCATAGAGGACAGACAAATGGATGAATGTTTACTGAGTAGAGATGCTAAATATATGAGAGGAGCAAAGGGGAAAACAAGGTTGCCTGATTTTATAGAATGATTAAGGCCACAACAGAAAAGTAACTCAGCTTTTATAGAAGAAAAAAGCAGAAAACAAAAAACCTCAAGGAAAACAATTGGAAATCCTGGTTTGTTTCTCTTCTAATTAATTTCAAGAGAATAAAATGATTAGAAGGTAGGGAGTATCAACAAAACTTCCCTTCCCACAAAACAAAACAGTCATGACTGCCTGAATGAAACAAGTTTCTGTGTGAAGCCGACTGGGAATAAGAAGGTGAAGCTTTTTAAATTAAATTATAGACTATGTTCTCACCTCCCACCTCCTGGCATAGTCATTGCTTCAGAGACTCAGAGTAACTTGGAAGATTTGGGTGTGAAAAGTAACGTCTAACCTTTAGCACAGTGAACTCTGATAGACACCAGGGACACTGTTCCAAGTCCATAAGCCTCTCTAGAACACAGCACAACCCTCACATTCCCCACGACCTCATCTCAGATTCCTTCTCCTTCATAGATGATCTGGCACACCGCCCAGGGTGTTCTGACTGCATATGACCTTCCTAAGGTTACGTGACAATAAAAAATCCTGTGGCCATTGTCCCTGGAAGAACCCTGATTCTAAAATTTTTCTAATCAATGTCAAAATTCCAAGGTTATTAAGAAGGATTTTCTTGAGCTCCTTGAACGATATGTCTCTTCAGAGAATTATGAAAGAATATTGCTTATGCGTTCACTAGAAAAACATTTATGGAACTATACCTAGCTGGTAAGACATGTAAGGGTGAAAAGAAAATGTGTTTTGAAGTCAGAGAGACCTGGGTTTGAATATTGACTCTGCCATTTCTAGCTGAATGACCTTAGCATCTCTGTGTCTCTGGTTCTTCACCTTTCAATAGAGGTAATAAAACTTTCATTGCCAGCTTGTAGATTCAGCTAGTCTATAGAAGCACCAACTACCACACATTATAATCATCCCTTTTTGAATAATGGTCTTCAAAATAAAACACAAAGGAGAAGATAGATAGGCCTGTATAATCTGCCATTATGTATTGGCTATTGATAAGGGGAGTTGAATAATTTATGACTGATTTATTCCAAGAAATGTAAAGGTCAAGAAAGCAAAATACTTATATGAGTTGCTGCATATGCAGAGAACATTTAGGTGTTCTCTCCCTGATGAAGAAGTGCAGGGCATCTTCTAAATTTGTGAAACATCTGTTAAAGCAGCTGGTTCTTCATTAAATAAAAATAAAAATGTACCACTTTTCCTTGCCAATGCTGATAAATGGGAACAGGTGATGATCCCAGATGAGATTATGATTATAAATGAACCTATTGAAATTCTTTGATATTTTTATCGAGGCATCAAAATAAAAATATGTGAGAAGTGAAAATAGGGGTCATGGAGCCCCGGGAATATACCAGGACCACCAATGAATGGCTCACTCCCACACGATGAATGGTTCACTCCCACACCCCACTCAACTTGGATTCCATATTCTAAATGGGATTTCACCAGAATCAAAACTGATACTCTTTCTGCAGGATTCCCTAAATCTACCACCTGAAATTTTCCCAGTCAAAAGCAATAAAGCAATTTCTGAGACTCAAATTCCAGTCATAACTAGATATTTTAAAAAGGCAACATTCCCTGAAAGTCATGGCAAACAGCCTACCTTTAACAAGTGGGGCCAAGCAATAATTTAAGACATTTTATTCTCACACATCTCAATGAGGTAAGAAAATGGGATTATGTTCATTTGACAGATGAGGAAATGGAGATTAATTGATTTGTGATTACATGATCATATTTGGCCCAAGAGTCAAGATTCAACCTCCACCTTCCCTTCAGTCAATGCCTTTTTATTAGAAAGGGGTGTTAGAGAGGAAAAAACAAACCGGGTCATCTAAATTTGGCAGGGAGACAACTGGGGGACGGTTTCCTGCTTTGCTTCTTGTTCCTCACCTTACCCAAGCGACCAATGAACTTTTCCAAAGCACTCCACTCTCTCTGAGCAGATTCCCACCACCAAGAGCTGAAAAATCCCAAACACCCAGGGGGTAAAGCAAGGTCAAGAAAAGTGGCAACACTCTCCATGAGCCTGACTCAAGAGAGTTGCTTTTAGAATTTAGGAGTGAGACGTGCTTAACGGTTATGGGTCGCTGTGATGATGCATAATTAGACGGTGATTTAACACAGAGCTAAAAAAAAATGACAGTAATCATGGGGGGAAGGAATAAAATGCCAACGAAAGCAGTTAAATGAGCTGAAGTGCCTGGCATTTTTGTGATGTGTATCTGTTAGTAATTTGTCAGGCTGCAACAATAGAGGTAATTTTGCAAATAACAGGGGTTCATCAATTCACAATAGCACTCCCTGGTATTTAAGACAGAAGAAAAGGAATTGTATTTGGCTTATCAACGTAAAGAAATAGTTACGAAACTTGGGCAGAGCCTACACATTACAAAGTGAAATGGAGAACTGATCGTTAACTGGGAAAATTCAAAGCTGTTTAACTCTGGCCTATGAGGACTTTCCGGGTAGACAATGGCTTTGGGAAAGCTTTCACAGTTAAGAGATGATTAATAGTGGCATTTCATGAGTAGGAAACAAAGACTGTTTCTCATCACCTTCCCAGAGAAAATCCCCCCACCAGGCACTCCTCTCATTTCACTCACCGCTCCTGTCAAGCAACCAAAGGGTTAGCCAAGGAAAGCCATGCACACCACCCACAATGAGCTTACCTTTTGCACGCTGGGCACATGTGACTCCTAACTATAATACCCATTCTCTTCACTCCACTCTGATAGCAATTCACCCCTTAATGTTAAATTCAAATGACACTTGCCAGAAGATATTCCCCTGCCTCATCTCCTCAACCCCCAGAATGCTCATCCATTGCTTCTCTGTGCTTATGCCCCACACCCCTGGAATTAATCACTCTGAATTGTAATAACTGGTCTACCTATCTTTCACATTCCACAAGGACTATGATTGCATTTCTTTGCTATTTCCTCATTCCTTGAAACATAAGGTACATTCAACAAATGTTAATGAATGAACAAATGAACAGATGATAGAATCAAGGCATGAAGAGTGAGAAAACTATGTATTGATCCTTCTCTCCCCTCACCTATGAAAGGCACATTATAGGGGAGTCTGTAAGTTTCTCCTTATTCTCAACATTGCTTCTAACTCAAGGGATAAAAAAAAAAAAATAGGAGATTGCCTAAACATGTCTCTACAACTACAGTGAATGAAAAATAGAAGAGTGATAGAAACATATGAAATATGACTTCTCTTATTTAAATTTGGCATTTGAAAGATTTAGGTTGTACTTCATGATAAGTCAAAGAAATCCGAGTTAGTGGTTCTCCTTTTTATATTATTCAGCTGTTATTACAATATATCGTACATGTCTAATTAGGACTTGTTATAATTTACAAAAAAAAAAAACCTCACAGGGCTAAAAACACATAAAAATGTAAGCCTTCTACTGCTCTATTTTTCAAAACCAAAAGACATTTTTTTTTCATCTTTTTGTAGGTTCACCAACCTCAGAGCTTCCCAGTAAAATCTGAAACTGGCCTCCATACACAGAGGTCATGGAGACACAGAAGAAAGAGGCAGACCACACCAGAATGACAAGTGGCACATTAAATAAGCAAGAGAGTTTACATTGGAGAATTGTGCTGTAAGACAATTAGATCTCCATACCTGCCCAGCAGAATCTTAGAAGTTAAATTGAGGCCTCAAAGGTGTTCAGTCACATGTACCATCACGATGCCTCAACAACACATTGCTCTCTCAAGGCTGTCCTTGAAAATGGCTCCCACTGTGGAAAGGGTGGGCAGAAGTTATATTCCAAGGACAAGAGAGAGAGGGTGAGGAGCCTCTGATTGCCTAGAGCCAGATCAGTAGTCAACCGATGATCACATCCTCTCCATGATCTCCTCCAACATTCTTTAATTTGGTATTCCTGTATACCAACACAACCTTGATTTTCCCAAAGAAAACAATACAACAGACACGTGAGCAACAAACATAACTAAAAATGAAAGTACAAAATGATACAAGTAATCTCCTTACCTTTTAAAAAGTCATAAAATAGTGTGTTTACTTGAAGAGAAAAGGATATCTTACTGTGTCAATATTGTAGTAAGTATAATTTACAATTTATCAATATGGGCATGGAAAGAGAGATAAACAATCAATCCTACTCTGATGCAAAATGATTATGCAAATATAAAAGCTTTTACAATTATTGCCTATAATCTTTCAACGTAGGATAATTAGCTTTCCCCTTTGCCTAAGTCATCTATACTCAAGCAATTGTGTTTCAATTTTTTCTGTCTTAATCATAACCAATTTATCTTTCCATTTTCCTTCTTAAATATCATCATAATTTTTATAGTCCTTTAACCTCAGTGAAATGATGGAATGATTACCCAAGTGAATCAGTTTTGGATCAGAGAAATCATTTAACATTTCCTAAAGTAAAATGAGAACGATTATAGGCGATGGGGTGAGGGAGAAGACAAATGCAGAAACGAGGGGCTGGAGCACTGGGGGTTCCTCATACACACAATAGGAAGTAAGTAAAATCCATATTCTTATAGAACAAACTGACAATTTCTTGGTGTGGCAAGATGGCATGACACCACATTTACTATATCCAAGTTGCTTTTTCCTTTTCTTTTTTTTTTTTTTTTTAAATTTTGGCTAGTGTTATAGGGATGGAAAGGACCTATAGAAGGAAAATCATAATGTAGGGAAATGAAATGTTTCATGTGCCTTAACCCAGAAAGCACAGTACTTCAGTACTCAAGTGGATATGTACTTTATAGTACTTTACAGCGCTTAGACAAGTACTTCATAGTACCTTATATTACTAAGGAGAGTACCATGGGTGCATATGTTTCACCCAAAACAAGATCAGGTAAACATTATAAAGCCAGCATTGTCCTTTAGGGGGTGAATTGGTTTTTTTTTTCTGCTTTTCTCAACAAGTATATCATGGGCACCTACAGTAGAGTATGCCACAATTCCCTAATTCTTCCCTCTCCATTTTATTCATGTGGTTCCCACAGGGGCTGCTATTCTCTTAGTGCTCCACCTATCAGGGCACTATTGATTAGCCCAAGGATACACAGCTGAGCAAGTTGGGCCAATGAGTGAATTTCCCTTGGATGTTTGGACTTGGAACCAGAGAGTCAAGGCACTCTCTCTTTAGAGGCTAAAAATTGTCAGCATCATGTTTTCATCTATGTGGGAATAACTGTCAAAGATGAGAGATTAATACACATGAAATATACAAACGCAACTTCCTGAGTTGTCCATCCACTCAAATGGGAAAACCACAAGCCATGACTTGTCCCTGTAGGTCACCATCTTTCAGATATAAAGACACCAATGCTTATGTAATCAAAGACCCAAAAGTAGCCTTCTAGCATCAGTCCATTCCCCAGTCAATGGCACCTTCATTCATCCAGTAGTATACTCAGAAATGTGGAAGTTCTTCAAACCACTTTTTCCTTCCTTTCCCATATCCACTCCAATAAGAAGCCTAGTCTATTATAAATCATAATTATCTGTGCAATCAAATCTCATCCCTATTGCTAATACTGGTTCAAGCTACATTCTCTCTCCTTGACTTCAACCCATAAGCACAATTGAACCCTACATTCATTTTATTCACCACGCACAGCCTGAGTGTATCTTTTCAAAGTATGTATCTGAAATTATCAAAGTGATAGTCTGAAATGAGCACTATACAGTAGAGTCCCTTTATCTGTGGGGGATACATGCCAAGGCCCCAAATGGATGCCTGAAACCACAGATAGTACCAAACCCTATATATACTCTGTTTTTTTTTCCTTTACACACAAAACTATTATAAAGTTTAATTTACAAATTAGATACAGGAAGAGATTAACAATAACTGAAAGTAGAATAATTTTAACAATATATTGTAATAAAAAGTATGTGAATGGGAACTCTCTCTCTCTCTTTCAAAATATCTTACTGTACTGTACTCACCCTTCCTCTTCTGGTGATAATATGAGGTGATAAAATGCCCACGTGATCAGAAGAAATGAAGTGAATGACACAGGCATTGTGACATAGTGTTAGGGCTACTACGAACCTTCTGACTTATCATCAGAAGGATCCACTGCTTCCAGGCTGCAGAATACAGACAACTGAAACCATGGAAAGCAAAACTGCAGATAAGAGGTACTGCTGTACCTAAAACTCTCCAATGCTATCTTATTCCGATTGAGGTAAAGACAAAAGTCCTTAATATGGCCTACAAAATGCTAATTTTTTGACTCCTGCCTACCAATGAGCATCATCTTGTACATCAACACTGCACTGCCCAAATCTCCAGATATCTGGAAAAGCCTTTCAATCAATCAGGTTTTTCACCTGAGATGGCTGTGGTTTTCAAGCTTTTCTAGTTCCCTTTGCTTCAAATAATTGTTCAGCCTGAGGAGCACCACTGACCATAAAAGACGCTCCATCCATCAGTCCTGGTCACCAATGGCTCTACCACACAGCTAGCTCTTCTGTTGGCACCATCTTCCAAAGCACAGAAAATATTACATAACTCTGTTTGACAGCTCCTGTGTTCTGTTTAAAGGCAATTCTAAATGCAAGGTTTTTAAAAGTGTTATTAGTGCCAGAAACTTCTTTAAAAATATATTCACTTCCATAACAATCTCCAGAAGACATCACAAGTTGAGCAAAGCAAAGAATTTTTTGCAGAATAAGAGACAGTAGAATAAATTCTGACAACTACCTAATCCACTCAGAGAAGGGGGCTTGTTAACGATGCAAACTCTGATGTCTCACCCTATACTTCCTAAAACAGAATCTCTTTGGGAACCCCCCCCCCAAACCTGCATTTTAATAAGGACCTCGGGTGATACTTTTCTACATTGAAGGAGAGAGAGCTGAGTGAGGGAAGAGTTCCCGGCATCAGACCATAGGAATATCATGTAGATACCATGGAAAGAAAATGGAAAGGACAGAGGAGAATTTGAAGAGGGGATCAGAGAAGCAAGAGACAAACCACACAGAAACATAGAATCCAAGAGAACAATAAGCAGGCTCAGTGGAATGGCAGGGTGTCGTGTTACAGGATGAGGACTGGTAAGTGTCTGTGGGTTGCGTATTACAAAAATAATTAATGAGCTTGGAAATCATAGCAGAGTGAGCCAAACACCAAGTAAAAACAAAAACTGGAAACGACCCACTACCCATCAAAAAGAGAGGGTTTATAAATAAATTCAGCCTATGGAACGTTATGTAGAAATAAAACAACAAATAACAACTACATGTTGCAATTGGGAGAAATCTTAATAACGTAACGTGAGTCAAAACCTGAGTCTCAGAAGGCTACATTGAGGCAATAGTCTTTGTGTAATTTCAACAATAATCAATATAAAATATTATATATTTTAGGCCTGCATCATTATTTGATAAAATGAATTTTTAAGGTAAAAGAAACTATAAAATTTCAAAATTTGATCACTTTGAGAAGAGGCAAGCAGGGGACTAGTGTCAATAAAGAGCACATAGAAAGGTCTTAATGAGTATTAATGTTCTATTCACATGTATTTGTATCATTTATATCACATGTAGTTATCATATCATTTAAAAATGAATACATGGGTTCCATTTCTGGCAGGATGTCATGGGGAGCTCCATTGACTCAACTTTCCCCCACTCCCAGAGAGATTGGTAGAAATTTATGTAAAAAGAATAACCATTTAAAGTCTCTGGAAATGGTCTAAAAGAATACAACAAATAAAGAAACATTTATTCAGTATACCTGACAAGAGGTTACTATCCAAAATATATAAGGGATTCATATAACTTGATATAAAATAATAGTAATAACCCAATTTTTAAAAATGAACATTAGGCCTGAATAGATCTACATATGAAAAGATGTTCAATACCACTAATCATCATGAAATACAAGTCAAAACCACAGTAAGTTTTCATCGCACACTTAGAATGGACATTATCCAAAAAAAAAAAAAAAGACAAAAAATGTTGACAAGAATGTGGAGAAATTGAAACTCTTGCACACTGTTGGTGAGAATGTAAAATGGTACCACTGTAGAAAAGAGTATGGAGGTTACTCAAGAAATTAATAACAGCCAGAAGTCTCACTTCTAGGTATATAATCAAAAGAATTGAAATCAGGATCTCAAAGAGATATCTGCACTCCCATATTTATTAAAGCATTTATTCACAAGAGCCAAGATATGGAAACATCCTAAATGTCCATCAAAGGCTGAATAGAGAAAGAAAATGTGGTATATTCACACAATGATTCCATTGTATAATATTCATTATTCGGCCTTAAAAAAGAAGGAAATCCTGCCATATGGAACAACATGGACCTACTTGGAGGACATTATGCTAAGTGAAATAAGCTAGTCACAAAAGGGCAAATACTGTATGATTCCACTTATATGAGACATCTAAAATGGTCAATTCATAGAAGCCGAGAGCAGATGGTCATTTGTCAGGGGCTGGGGGGAGGGAGAAACAGGGAGTAGTTGTTCAATGGGTATAAAGTTTCAGTTATGAAAAATGAATAACTTCTAGAGATCTGTTGTAAAACATAGTGCCTATAGTCAACACCCGTGTATTGCAAACTCAAAAATATGTCAAGAGGATAGATTTCATGTTGTGTTCTTACTCCAATTTAAAAAAAAGAAATTTAAGAATAAGTTTAAGAATTGGGATGGAAAAAATACAATAAAATTGTTAACTGAAGCTCCAAGGGCATTTGCTGACTCCACGAACACTTGAGCTTTGGTTTCCCACCCCCACCCCCAAGCCTTCCAGAGCTGAGGAGAGAGAAGTCCTCCAAAGAAGGGGGAATCCCAGTATTACAAAACCCCTATATGATGACCTATAACCTCTGACCTCAGAGAAAGAGTGAGGTAAAGATAAGTCTATGCCCACTGCCAGTTCCACATGACAGCAAGTTAAATCTCCTATCCTGAATGAACCGTGGCACTGGATGAAGAACAGAAAGAAAAACATCGTTTAAAATTCTCAACCAAAAATCAACTCTTGCAGGGGTCCCCAGGATAAATCTCTTCTTCCTGGATAATCCAAAAACCCTTAAGTCAAGGATTTAAATTCAAGTATCACAGAATTGAGGGTTTTTGTGAACCCAGAATATAAAATAATTGTGTTCAATATGTCTAAGGATTTTTTTTTGCTCTGAAAATATGAGCAACAAGCAAAAAAAAACAAGATTCAAAGTAAATAAAACATCAATAAACAAAAATTCAATAAATGAAATCTAAAACTTAATGGGTGGATGTAATACCATATTTCACGTAGCTGGAGAGATAGTCATTGCATTGAGAGGGGTGGATAATAACACACAAACACTTAGATCATGTTTAAATACTTGTGTATTGGTCTGAACACTTTACAATTATTAACTCATTTAATCCTCAAAACAATCCTGTGAGGTAGGCACCACTAATTTCCCCACTTTGAGGTAGGAAAATATGATGCATAGATTAATAAATTGCCTGACATCACAAAACTAATATTTGGAGAAGCCGCCTCTCAGAGGCAAAAGATTCCAGAAAAATCATTTATCCTATCCTCAAAAGCATGGCCTCGGGGTACCTGGGTGGCTCATTCAGTTAAGCATCTGACTTTTTTTTTTTTTAATGTTTATTTACCTCTGAGACAGAGAGAGACAGAGTGCGAGCAGAGGAGGGGTAGAGAGAGGGAGACACAGAATCTGAAGCAGGCTCCAGGCTCTGAGCTATCAGCACAGAGCCCGACACGGGGCTCGAACTCACGAGCTGTGAGATAGTGACCTGGGCCAAAGTCAGCTGCCCATCCTACTGAGCCACCCAGGCACCCCAAGCAACTGACTTTTGATCTCAACTCAGGCCTTGATCTCAGGGTTGTGAGTTCAAGCCCGACATTGGGCTTCATGCTGGGCATGAAGCATTACCTTGAGTTTTTAGATTAATTGATAATAATCTGTGAGTCTGTTTATATATTTCAAATCATATTCTGAAAGAATAGTTTGGGTATAATTATTAATTGTTTTTATATTCATCATTATCAATTCTGTTATTTTTCTACATAAGCAAAAGCTTGAATGACATCAGAGAGATCTCTGATCAGTTAGATTAAAAGGCTATAATCCATACAGCATCATCTTCAGGTGATCAAATGCAAATGTTAAATATGGTAAATTTATTCATACAAAGATGTGAAACGGCTTCCAGTAAATAAAATCAATAATAATAACATATCAATAAAAAATGTCAAGACCAAGAAATTCTAAATGAGAGTAAAAGGCCAAGCCCCAAGAGAGTGGTAAAAATTTACAGGCTTCTTGGAGGGGTTACTTTGAGCAGAGACATGGAACACACATAGCCCATAAGCAGACACATTATCAGAATAAACGAGTGCACAACCTCATCTTTTTTTTTTACTTTAATTCAGTGCAGTTAACATACAATGTTATGTTTGTTTCAGGTGTACGATATAGCGATTCGACAATTCTATGCATTACTCAGTGCTCATCGTAAGTGTCCTCTTAACCCCCTTCACCTGTTTCACCCTTCCTCCATCCACCTCCCCTCTGGTAACCATCAGTTTCTTCTCTATAGTTATGAGTCTGTTTCTTGGTTTGTCTCTCTTTTTCTTTGTTCACCTGTTTTGTTTCTTAAATTCCATGTATGAATGAAATCATATGGTATTTGTCTTTCTGAGAATGACTGATTTCATTTAGCATCATACGCTCTAGATCCATCCATGTTGTTGCGAATGTCAAGATTTCATTCTTTTTTGTGGCTGAGTAATATTCCATTTTATATATATTTCTACATGTTCATATATAGAGAGACAAAGACAGAGACAGAGGGAGAAAGGGAGAGAACTTCTTTATCCATTCATCTACCCATGGACACTTGGGTTGCTTGCATATATTGGCTATTGTAAATAATTTTGCAATAAAAATGGGGATACATATATATCTTTCTAAATTAGTGTTTTCATCTTCTTTGGATAAATACCCAGTAGTGGAATTATTGGATCATGTGGTAATTCTATTTTTTATTTTTAAGGAACCTCCATGCTGTTTTCCAGAGTGGCTGCACCAATTTGCATTCCCACCAGCAGTGCACGAGAGTTCCATTTTCTCCACATCCTTGCCAACACTTGTTGTTTCTTGTGTTTGAGCAGGTGTGAGGTAATATCTCATTGTGGTTTTGATTTGCATTTCCCTGGTGAAGAGTGAAGAAACCTCTTCTTAACCACATATGCCAGTGTGATTTGGGGGTTTGTTTTTAGGGGTTTTTTTAAGTTTACTTATTTTTTAAATGTTTATTTACTTAATTATTTATTTTGAGAGAGAGAGGCACAGAGAGAGGGAGAGAGAAAGAATCCCAAGCAGGCTCCGTGCTGTCAGCACAAAGCCCAATGTGGGATTCAAACTCACAAACTGTGAGATCATGACCTGAGCTGAAATCAAGAGGCAGACACAACCTACTGAGCCACCCAGGCACGCCTAAGTTTATTTATTTTGAGAGAGAGAGAGAGAGAGAGAGCGAGCTTGCATAGGGGAAGGAACACAGAAAGAGAGAGAATCCCAAGCAGGCTCCACACTATTAGTGTGGAGTCTTATGCAGGGCTTGAACCCACAAACCTCCAGATCATAACCTGAGCTGAAACCAAGACCCGGATGGTTAACCAACTGAACCACCCAGGCACCCCTGCTTTTAGTTTTATTGAGATTTTTTCCCACACTTTTTCATGTGATTTTTCTATTGTTTCTCACTGACCACTGAGAGCTGGATTCACCATTTTAAGCTTCATGCTAATTGTAGAAGTTGACTTTTCTGAGAGTCTCTTTATAGAATCAATTATGACACTATCGTTTCTCTGATTTAATATGCTTCTCAGAATATAACTTTTTCCATATTTTTAGTACATTTTCCCCACTGTTTATCATCACGGGGAAAACAAATCCAAAGGGCATTTTATACAAAATTGTCTGGTTTCTAGGTCTCCATCCATTTTATAGTGCTTGAAACATTTTCATTGTCCATGCTGGCCATTTTGCTTTCCTCAAAAATAAATTTATATTGATTCATGATGTACCACACTCCTTTTCCATTATTCTGGCTAGACACATTTTCAGATTATTTCTAGAAAGTTTACTCCTTACAAAAGCATTAAATATAGCATGAGATGAAGTTTTGCGACTTCATCAGAAAAAGTAAGTTTTCAGCTAACGATGCAGCTTCACCTTTTTATCACAGTACAAATTCTGAATATCCTATTAGTAGATTTGTGACAAATGTCCTTATGTGTTTTTTAGAAATGTGTTCCACGCACATGTTGACAACTTACAATTCTAAAACTGTAGAATGTTTTTTTAAGAAAAGAGGTATAGGTACCTTATGCTATTCTAGAGCGGGGACATAATGGAAATATACCAATTATTAGTGAATTAAACATTCAACCGAAAACTGGACAACAAGATGAAAAGAATAGGAAAGAAACTATTTTTCCCAGGAAACTAAATAACTTGACTTTAGGTCAGCCTTTTGGAATGCAGTCAGGAAAACCCAAATAAGAAATGAGATGTAACTGGCAGGAAGTCAGGAAAGACAGTAAAAAGTGGCTCAGTGACTCCAGAGCAAGAAAAGGATAAAGGAACACATTGCCCCTTTATTACATGGAGAGAAAAAGCAATAATGGTAGATACCAAAAAGCCACAGGTTTAAAATTGTTTTGTTGAGGGTATTATTTTTTTCCAAACTGATTCCTCAGCTGTGAAGCTGAGGAAAAGGATTAGAAGGGTTAACACACTGAAGATGTCATTCTAAATGCTCTCAATATTGTGACTTTCTACTGCGCTAATTGTCCAGATACCTTATTCAAAAAATAAATATATAATATCGTGAGTTTTAGATAATTGTTTCATACACCCACATACATCTATCTATACACTATCTAAATAGACTAAAAATTCCTTGAGTGGAGAAACTGCTTTATGCTTACTTTACATATGCCAATTTCAAGCTCAGAACCAAATGGATAGCAGACAGGCTAAAAATATTCATTTAATTGAATTAGGATTAGCAAAATATCTGACGAAATTTATTACAAGTGGCTTTCAGAAAAGTCAAATACATACATTGTAGCAGCTTGAATCAAATCTTAATTTTTCAGATAATGCCTTAAACATTTATTTTTATCATGATATAAGGTTCAAGACTTTCAGGTTTTTTTAATGTTTTTTTAAAATGTTTATTCATTTTTTGAAAGACAGAATGCGAGAGGGGGGCAGGGAGGGCAGAGAGAGAAGGAGACACAGAATCCGAAGCAGGCTCCAGGCTCTGAGCTGTCAGCACAGAGCCCCTTGTGGAGCTCGAACCCACGAACCGCGAGATCATGACCCAAGCCAAAGCAGACACTTAACTGATTGAGCCACCCAGGCACCCCTCAAGGCTTTTCAGGTTTTAATTTTTATCAGTGTCATGGAAAATGCAGGAATATTTAGTAACAGGGACACTTTTAGTTGCAAAATTGTAGACAACCCAGTCTGGACAGTATGCATTTTTTAAAAATCAACATTCATTGTGTAGCTCACACAGTTAGTGGAAATAAAATGATCAGAACATAGAACCCAAAGCTGCTATACCCAGACAAGAATTTTAACTGCATTCTGCAAGAAGTGTGATGGCAAACATCCATCTTCGGCTTTGAGCCAACCAAGAGTGCCCCTCTCTTCAAAGTCTCTCCAGCACCCCCAGTTGGGCAGAATGCTGACCACAGGGAACCCAAAGACAGCAAGCAGTATGCTTAGAACCAGAGAGAGAGCTTCTGGACCTTGAAACCCAAAACCCTAGGGTAGGAAGAACTGGAAGCCAGGAGAAAACAGAAGAAAGAAAGAAAAAAGAGAGAAAGAAAGAAAGAAAGAAAGAAAGAAAGAAAGAAAGAAAGAAAGAAAGAAAGAAAGAAAGAAAGAAAGAAAGAAAGAAGGAAAGAAAAGAAAAAAGAAAGCACAGGAGACAGTGTCCTTTAACAGGTTAGTGAGCAGTATGTTTACAATCTGAATTTTGAGCTATGGTAGACAATAGACTGATCATTTTTTATAATTAGTAATATGGGCCCTGATATAAGGAAGGGCACAGCCCCTTAAAATACAGCACAGCACAAGAATGGCTTGAGATACACCGAAGACAATCCTAGACCAAGGTCAGCTAAAACGAAGACACAAAATCTGAACTCACGCAGAAAAAAGATGAAGATACGATTATAAGAATATCACTGTACATCATAGATAAGTATCCTGAAGGGGAGATACTATAGTAAACTGAGTAGACAGACTTGCCTCGGACCCTGGCTCTGGCATTTCATCACTCTTTGATCCTCAGAACAGGAAACCAACCACCCGAGTCTCTGGAGCACTTACTTTACATGTTGTTGTAAATGTGGTTGTAAATGACGTGCGGTTATTTGAAAGCTTCTGCTCTGGCACCTGACAGATTGCAAACGGACAGCAAGTAGTACCTATTTTTATTATGTTCTTTCTCTTATTTCTCTAGTAAGTCTTTTTTTAAGACAAATGAATAGGACACTGTTCATGGTTCTCATTCTGCAGTGTCACTTCAATTGCTTTCAAATAATGCTATGTTTTCCTCATAAATCCAGAGTTAAAGAAACTGCTTCAGCCAAGGCTGGGAAGCAAAATGAGTAAGCAATGCCTACTCCAGAAAGGTGTCCTAATGGACCAGTGTCTATTTTGAGGTGGCATAGCAAATAATGGCTGGGGCTTTTACTACATTTTTGAGCTTGAAAAAAAACTTGAAAACTGTGAGTTCAGGAGGCAAGAGATGCCTGCTTCAGTGGGTAGCAAAGGCATGACGCTATTACCACAAGTTTTAGACCCAAGAACATTGGGCATCGAATTTTTTAAATGTCACTTATAAAGGGCTCAACATAAAGTACATAGTCAGCACATGTTGTTTTGTCTTCAAAGGGGAAGGAAAAGAAAATGACATAGGTTAATCAATTTCACCTAATCACATGTTAATTACTAAATAAAACCACTTGTTTCTCTTTGGATGATACTAAAGGAAGCTAAATTCCAGACTCTACAGCAAACAACCAAATGCGAATTACAGCAAAACATTTACAGTTAGGATTTAACACTTCAGAGCCCTCATGATACACCGCCATTTGATACATGAAGTTGCTGAATCACTGTTACTTTCCATGACCTGGTGCTACTTTGGAAGACATAATTACCAAGAACTTTTGATGATCTGTATCACTAAATATAAATTATTCACTTTGGAGGAGAAGGAGAGTTGGAGGATCCAGAGCAGAGATGACAGGCAGTCAGCATCACTGAACTCCTCTCCCACCTACACTCTGCTGTCACCTGCTTCCACCTCTACCTCTCCTTCCAGAAGAGTGTTCCTGCAGCAACGGATCATTCGGGCTCAGTGTAGCACAACCCTGAACTCCAGGAAGACGCTTTTGCCTTCTGATTTGTTTGGCCTTATGTGTCCATCAAAACCAAATCAAACCAAACCAAAGTAAGAGAGGTCCTAGAACCAACATTAGACCATAACTATCATAAAGAAGAGTTCTGCTTTCCATGGTGTGTGTGCATGTGTGTGTGTGTGTGTGTGTGTGTGCGCATGTTTCTTGTTGGTGATTTAACACCTCCATTTTTAAGTACTATTCCTTCAGTTATATTAGCATCAGGTGGTTCAAATTTGTTTACACATAAAAACACATGTGTGCAGATTTAACCTGTAGTATATTTTAATAAGCATTCCCAAAATTCTCATCAGGGTAGGTGCCAGTGGAATGATCACTACTGCCCAGTTCTTCATACTTTCAGGTATCCAAGGATTGGCCACTCTTTAGGTTCTCAAAATAGAGTTAGTCCCATGATTATTTTTAAACTATACCTGCTTACAAAAACTACATGTATTTTTACTGTGCCAAGGGTGATTTATTAGAGAAAATAATACTTACTTTCAGAATGTCTCAAATCTAGCAAAGATATCCATAAAACACTCCTAACAACTAGTTTAAGAACAAAATTATACACACACACACACACACACACACACACATAAATGAGTAAAATGACTTATTTCCACACTTTCCACAGGTTTCTTGTAGAAGTTTGAACCAAGAAGCTTTTCCATGAAAATTATTCATTTGAGAAAGTTTGAACAAATGGGTGGAAATGATTGACAGAATATTTCCTTCAAAATAAGTGACTGCCACATGTAGCTCAGTGACACTCATACAGATAGACCTTAATAAATGCCCGTTGATGGATGTGCATGTTTTAAGTACATGCTTCATCACCATCACTGACCCATACTTCGCACCATATGCCTCAATTAAATATGAATTGCCAGTGTTTTACAATAGTTTAGAATTCAGTTAGTCAGCCAGTCAACAAACATTTATTAAGTTCCTGATATTCATTTTGTTCTTTCATTCAACATGTATTTATTTAATGCCTACAGTACGCTCGATCCTGGCCTTAGCTTGGGAAATTCAGCAGTGACTCCAGATGACAGTTGCCATTTCTGCCAGAAACTTTTTTTAATGCTTTATTTATTTTTGAGAGAGAGCGCGTGCACATGCGTGTGCGCATGAGTGGGGGAGGGGCAGAAAGAGAGGGAGACACAGAATCTGAAGCAGGCTCCAGGCTCTGAGCTGTCAGCACAGAGCTGGATGCGGGGCTCGAACTCACAAACCGTTAGATCATGACCTGAGCTGGAGTTGGACGCTTAACCAACTGAGCCACCCAGGTGCCCCTCTACCAGAAACGTATAGACCAGTGAGGAAGAGAGAAAATAAATAAACAAACAAACAGAAGTAAATATATAAGCAAGACTGTTCAAGTAGTGCTAAGTGCTTAAGATAGGATAATGAGATAGAGTTTGACTTGGAGGGGAGGGAAGACCTATTTTAGACACCAGAGACAGGAACAGTCTGAAACAAATGTAGTTAGCCATTTCAAATATCCAGAAAAAGAAATTTCCAGGCAAAAAGAAGAGTTAGGGTATAGGCATGGAAATGGAAAGGACTTTAGTAGTTTGTGGAACAAAAATAAACAAGGCTTAAGAATAGTTAAGTATTTCGATTTTATCCCAATTGCAGTGAGAAGACATCTGAGCATTTTTTAAAATCAAGCTTATTGCAGAATAATTAGTACAAATAATTTGCACCAAAAAATCACCCAATTTAAGTGTGTAGTCAATGAGTTTTGTCAAATGTATACAATCACGTAACCATCACCCTACCACCACAATTAAGAAACAGAATATTTCCATCACTACAAAAAGTTACCTCATGCCTTTCTGCAGTCAATCTTGTCCCTCATCACAAGCCACTGGGAATCACCATAATTTTGTCCTGTAAATGGAATTATACAGTATACAGTATGCAGTCTTTTATTTCTGGCTCTCTCCACTTAGCGCAATGCTTTTGAGATTCATCCACGTTGTTGTAGATTGATTTGGAATCCCATTTGGTATATAACAAGCAACATTGACTCAGCAATTAGATGTACAAGTCTGCAGCTCCCAGAAAGATTCTAGAGTCTCAACATCCAGATGGTATTTAAAACCATGGGATTAAATCCTATCATCAAAGGGAAGAATGAGGGACTGAGCCCTTGTGTCCTCCAAATGTTGGAAAGAGTTAAAGGAGCCGGAGCCGGTAGATGGAGAAGAAATATCCTTTGAAGGAGGAAGAAAACAAGCAGTATCACAGAAGCCAAAAGGAGAAGGCATTTCGAAAAGAAGAGAATGGTTACCTGTGTCAAATATCGAGTGGGATGAGGTCTTACTATTGATTTGTCAAGCTGGAAATGTTGATTACCTTGATGAGAGCTGTTCTAACGGCTCTGTGCCAGTGAAAAATGCTCGGTATGCAACAGTGAACCAAACGGAAGTATAATACCGACCGTCTTGGAACTTACTAATACATGTGCCTTCAGTTTGGTTCTTTATTAACTGTATAGAGAGACTAAGAATTTCACATGTAACTAGCTATCCGACAGAAGAGTTTAGAACTTTAGAAAGACAATCGGAATTCTTTTGTTCTTCCTCTTTGCCCCCTCAACAAAATTTTAATACAATTACACTTCTAAAGAAGAATGGAACACTATAATTGTAAGGCCAATGGTGAGGGAAGGATACCATTTCCTTATATTCCAAGGGAGATATTTACTCTTTTATAAATTAATAATTCAGAATATGTTTGAAGACACAACCAATTAGCTTCAGTAATTTGCATTTTTATGTTTTTTTCATTAGTTTTCTAGGTCCTTTTCTGCTGTTTCTATAATGAAAACGCAATCTTTCAAAGGTGAATAGCTTTTTTGTATTTGCTTGGTAATGAGCTTTCTGCTTTTATCAATTGGCCAATTTCATAGATTTCACATAAAATGTAGCTGTTGGTATTGAAAGGCTAGCAAACCCATAAGACACTGAGTTTCATTGTTTAACTTTGTGCCAAAATTCTTTTTCCATTAAAAATGCATTGGGTAGATTTGTTTGTCTGTTTGTTTCTGTATTTTGTTGCTGTTGCTGTTATTTATTTTAGTGGTTTTGCTGAGTTTTTTATATAGATCAGACTCAGACCAATATTTGCTAAGCATCAACTACAAACTCCACAAAATGTTGTATATCTGACTTATTTAATCCAAAAAGTATATTCCCTCTGCAGCATTACAGGGAGACAAATGATGAGTGAGTACCCATCACACCATTAAAACCATGCATCATAAAATTATTCCTTCCTCCAAATTCATATAAATTTTCATCCTCAGGCCCGACCCCCCCAAGGGCAAAAAAGACGAAGACAGGGATGTGTGTAGTATATTTGAAGTCTAACCGACAAGCATTAAAAACATAAAGTCATCGTTATCATTAATAAATGTTGGTTAGGTACACTGGAAACTCCGTTAACCATCGGCGAATTAATTGTTTAATTGTTCAGTAGGTGAACTTTCACTCTGAGTGGCATCTTCAAGCAACGTAGGGGTCTCCACTAATCACCTGGTTCATTAAAACTGGAGAAGTCTAGTTGTAAATATTTATAGATTTTTTTGTCACCAGAATAAGTCTTCTGGTTCTCAACAGCAGCACAAAGGAAAAGAAAAAAAAGGGGGGGAGACATTACTGAAAAACAATGTATAAGCCAAAATAAAAACTGAAAATAATAGCACAATTATGGGAGAGAGAGTATCTTTGTTCTTCAGAGCCCCGAGGAAAATTGTGACATTTGTAAAATTTCGTTTCTGCCTTCTCCAAAGACCTGATCCTTATTTCCATGACTTCCCACCACAGGTGTGCCACCAACAGACCATATCAGTCAGGGTAGCCTGTGCCGTGATAACAAAGCCACACCAAGATCTCGGTAACTTAACACACACCAAAGTCTGCTGCCCATCTGGGCAGACTCAGTGACAGGTCAGTGATCTGACTACTTTGATCTTGTGGCACCTGCTTCACCTCATGATTCTTTTTTTTAATATAAAAAAAAATTTTAACATTTGTTCATTTTTTGAGAGATAGAGAGAGAGCACAAGCAGGGGAGGGGGAGAGAGAAAGGGGGAGACACAGAATCCAAAGCAGGCTCCAGGCTCTGAGCTGTCAGCACAGAGCCCGATGCGGGGCTTGAACTCATGAAGTGCAAGATCATGACCTGAGCTGAAGTTGGACACTTAACTGATGGAGCCCCCCTCACTACAGCAGGTGAAAAGAGCACTTGTGTGTTCTGTGCCAGCAATGAAATGCTTCAGCATAGCGGTGACAACCATCTCACAACCCCAAAGCTAGAACTGCTCCTATAAGCCTAACTCACCTGTAAGGGATGAAGCGAAGTGTAATTCTCCCATGTTCTCCCCCAAAAAAAGGTGGATTGGCACTGGGTGATCACTAGAAGTTTCTACATACTGACTCTACTTAAAAAATGCCCAAGCTCTCCATTTTTTCTATTCTTCAAAATTTGCCCAGAATCTGAATTACGAGGTTGACAAAAACTTACCATGCACACATTCTGGCCTCTCAGTTTACACATGAGCAATGCAGATAAGGGAAGGCCTTTGTCTTGGGTCCCTCAATCCAGCAGTCAAGGCTTCTTTGTTCATTCCTGTGATTTTTTTTCCAAAATGTCATGACTCCTATACTCTGGGTTCACCTCTTCACCCCCCAACTTCAGATCCACATATCTATAATGCCTACTAGCGTCTCTATTTGTGTGTCTAATAAATATCTCAAACCAACATGTCCCAAACTGAATTCCTAATCTTTATGCAAAAATCTTCTTCATCCAATGTCAGTTAATGGCAACTCCATTTTTCCAGTTGCTCAGGCCGAAATCTTGGACTCATCCTTGAGTCTTCTCTCACACTCCATGAGTCCATCAGGAAATTCCTTTGCTTCCAACTTCAGTATGTCTCTGGCTGATGTAAACTCGCTGAGTCATTCTTTTGCTTGTGTAACGCCTCTTCCACAGCAGAAACTCTCTGGTACATGTTAATGCAGGATGCAAATATCTTTACACTCTGCGGCTAATCCCATAGGTCCCCTGCCCAGACCTACTTAGTATTAATCTGCTAGTCTTGTTCCTTCCAGAACATAATCAATTGGCTAAGTCATTTTGCCACTGTTCAGAAGTCCACATTTATCCTTACCTCAGACGTTTCCTCTCTCCACATGAAGTGGACTATCAAGTACAAGGCCCAAAGATGTGTCCACCGAGAATTCTCCACTCCACTGCCTTTCAGGGTCCCCTCAAAATGGGCTTGTCGTGCAGAGCAGTTCAGTGTTGACAGTCACAAACATGCCAAGCCAATCCGTTCAAGAAACCAGCTTGGGTTTTCTCCTTCTCTGTCAGCTAGTCATAAGGAACCCCTACCCCGCTATGAGACCTGGATGTGAGCAGAGATAAGGCAGTGACAATGAACCACTGATGTGTGACCAACCAACTTTCTCTCTGGTCCTCACTCCGCATAAATACCCAGCAAAGAAGTCAAACCTCAACCAGGATCCACAGGGGAGAGGTTTCTGTGGTTGCCTTCTCTCTGTAAATTCCTATCATGGATTAGGTCTCAATAATGGTACTTTGATTCTACCTCATATTAAAGACACTTGTAAGCAGGCCTTATGCTCACTTTTTTCCCCATTAAAATACAACTTCCTAAGGTTATAGGCCATGACTCACTTTTTTTGTATACCCTACAGTGCCTTGAACTGTGCTGCTGTATGTTCAGTAGTATGGTCGGTTCTCTACAGTTGAAATGTAGAGGGAAGAACCTTGATTTGTGCAGAGGCTGAACAATGTTGAAATTATCTGAGAGTGTAAAAAAGGTAGCATTGTCTGGAAAGACAGCAAAATACTATAAAAACAATGTTAGGTTCTATATGAGTAATCCAGTTCTAAAAAGACAAAGTTCTTAGTCTCCGTAGCCTAAAGAAGCAGCATGGACTTTGGATTTGAACTAAATTAGTTCTGACTACCACTCACTGCATGTTGAAACCTGAGCACAGTGTTTAAACGTTCTGAGTTGCAGAATCCCTGTGAATGGAAGGAATGTCTATCTTGCAGCCTTGCAACAAGACTTAAATGAAGTAATATATATAAGATTTCCTGAAAAGAGATCAGCATACAGAGCATATATAGTAAGTCCTTGACAATAGTAGTTCTGTTGACTGTGATTTGATAAGCGCTAGCATATAAAACAGTAAACAAAGCAAGCCTAGCTACCCTTTCAGAAATAGCCAATGACATCAGCGATGACATCAGCACTTAATTGAACAAAAGGAAACGAGGTGAATGAGTACCAGACCCAATAAACATGTGCTTTTGAGACATGGGAGAAAGCCCGGACCTGTATATTAGATGTATTAGAAGCTTTTCAGCTTCTTTTATTAGGTTGTGCAAAACATTTAAGATACGAAGTGGGAATCAATTTTACCAAATCAATTCGCAGAATAAGTCAGCCAGCAACTGTGCATTTTACTTTTTTTTTTATTTCAATTCAAGTTAGTTAACATATAGCATAATAATGACTTCAGAAATAAAATTTAGTGATTCATTTACACATAACACCCAGTGCTACGTTTTACGTTTGCGGAAATTATTTTTGAGAACATTTGTTAACTCACATAGAGTCCCTCGCGGAAGCAAGAATTAGCAAGATAGGATCTTCATCTGTCCCCCCCAGAGGGGAAGACTGACGTAGCAGTGAGTGCCCATTCCAATAAGTTAAAAAAAAAAAATTTCACAAGGTCCTCAAGTTGCTCAGTGGGAAAGCAAATAAGGCACAGAGAAGATGGACAGTTCCGTGTGTTCTGTTAGCTTATCTCCTTGCTATCCACCACCCCTATCTGTTCATTCTTGGACCTCTCCGGGCGTAGAGACTAGAGACTACATCAAAGAACACTGTTGAAGCCAGGAAACACCAACACTAAATTTTCAGTTTGAGTGGTCTAACCACTCAGATTACCACTGACACCACCTCACTACCTTGCCCAACTTCCTTCCATGCCCACTTTCCCTCCCCACCAAGCCATGACTGCTACAAACAGAGACAGCCAGACCACAGAAACCACATCCTTGAAGAGTGCACTGTTTCCATTCACTGGTTTTCCAAAGGCTTAATGGTGCTATCGCGCGAGTCCAAGAATCACAGACCTTGAGAATTTCTTTAAACACTGAAGCCTGTTAATAAATGTGAAAATAATAAGATTAGAAACACCATTTTTTAAGGAAGCCAAGTGAAACTACATTTGTTTTGTACCGTTCCCTTTATGGCTTTAGACAACAAGCAAAAGTTTATCCTAGAATGGCAAAATATAAGGGATCTTTAATTTTATTAAATATGGCCTTAACACTTTTACTATTGGTACCCAATGAGTCCCTAATCAGCATATAAGATACATTTATTCCAAAATTCATATATTCATTGGTTAAATCTTATGAGGTAGCCAACATACTCTCCACTTTATTCAATAACTGCAAAATATAATAAGAGATCCATCAAATATAGTGAAGACGCGGCTAACATTTTGTTTGATTTTATTCTATTTTTATCTAATATTTATTGAGTGTTCACTCTGTGCTAGGCACTTCACGTGGATCATATCACTTAATGCTGAAAATATTTCTAGGATGTTGATAATAAAACTGCCTTCGTCTGGCTAACGAGGAAACTGAGAATCAGAGAACTTAGATAGCTTGCCCAAGGTCATGCACGAGTAAGTGGCAGTCAGGACTGGAATAAAGGCAGTCTGGCTCCGGAGGACTCTCCCCCCCACCCCTACCCTAACCCTCATTGCTCAGCTGACTTGAGTCAGAAGGGCTGAGCTATCACAAGTGACATGAAGTCAGTTAACTCAAGTATTTCCCCTAAACCAGATATTATTTCTGTTTATTAAAATGTTAAATGAGTTGAACAGTATTCAAAACTATTTATGGGGCACCTGGGTGGCTCAGTTGGTTAGGCACACGGCTCTCAGTTTCCACCCAGGTCACGATCTCACAGTTCGTGAGTTCAAGCCCCACACGGGGCTCTGGGTTCACAGTGCAGAGTCTGCTTGGGATTCTCTCTCTCCCTCTCTCTCTTCCCCTGCCCCCCCTCACACTGTCTCTGTCTCTCTCAAAATAAATAAACTTAAAATATATATATATATATTTATGAAATCCAAACTGTTCTATGTATTAATGACTGGCTAATGGTTTGTAATTAAGGCACAGTGTGCTAAGTCCAGCAAACAAACAAAATAGCTTGTTGGTATGGAATGTAAGTAAAGAACTTATTAACCGAGTACTGTTTTTCCCTGCTGCTATATTTGGCATTTTATCAGCTCCCAGAGTGTCTAGCAGGAATAGAGTAGATTGGCTTTCTGGGTAAGAAAATTGACGATACCTTTCCTCTCTGACGTTTATTAAACCCTCCAAATCTCTGCTCTCCCTGCCTATGGTAGGAGGCCAAAGCACAATGCCAGTGGGGCTGAGAAAATGGGCTCGCTTCTCCTTGGGAGCAGAAATCTGGCCCTTTTCCTTGACCACAGAAAACACCAGAAAATCTTGGCTATCTCTTTTGCAGATGCCTGCTACTGATTAATAGCATGATGAGGCAAAAGCCTCTGAGTGACACTGCCCGAGTACATCAGAAGTCACGGGAATACACTCAAAATGCATGCCACTTCTAACGGTCGGTGAGTAGCAACATTTTTGTACACAAACAACAGACACATTTCTACTTGATTTTTTTGTTCACTGGTGACTTATTATGGGAAGCCACTGGATACACAGCCATAACATGTGAAAGTAAATATTTGTTCTCAGCTACAATTATTTCTTCTTGCTTTTGATTGCATTCTCTTCTGACATCTGTTTCTCAAACAATGGTAGGTTTCAGACCTACAATGCAAATACTTAACAGGAATCCATTCCTCAGGGAAAAACAAAAATAAAGCCTCAAGGTTCCGATTAGCTTTATTAGAGTGTCTGGATTCCTGGAAAAACGCTTCGGGTTACCCTTTGAATCAGAATTATTAGTACTTGAAAGAAGAGAACTATGTTGTCCTTCTAAATATCCACCAGAAATCCGTAGAAAGTTGTCAGACCCAAACTCCGCAGTCTTCACAAGGATGCTGGGCTGGGTTCAAATACAGTTGCTCCTTCTGGAAATGATCAGGAGTGGCAGACAAACTCTCGGGCATTAAACTCTAGCTACGCTGACGGCCCATGAGATTGAGGTCCATTCAATAATTTCCTTATCTGTCTTCTCATTATCATCCTTATTATAGTCAATGCCAAAGAGATCTGTGCTTTTAGGAACAATATGCTGAAGTTGACACATCCTAGCAAGTAAGTTTGTCGAACTTCAGAAATGCCTGCACAGGTGCAATAATGGGATTTTAAAATTAAACATAAATTGCCATCCTTAACTAGCCTTGGAACAGCACTTCCACATGATACGCTATTAACATTTATTCCGCTTAGCAAAGTCATCAGGCTCGCTTGCACGGATAGACTCACTGCCCCTCTCTGACCTTGTTTAGGAGTCTTTGCAGCTGGGGCAGTCTTGGCATCAGCAAAGTAGGGAGCTGTGTGCTTGTGTGCTCCACCTTCTCTCCTGCCTTGGCCTGAAATCCCCACTAATAAAGCATACTGAAAGACTGAGATACAGAAAAGGAATGTTCCACTAGGAAGATGTGGCAATAGGAAGCTCCAAGGGATTACGGTACAGAAAACCCTAGAAGGTGCTAAGTAAACAGGTAGGTCCTAGAGGGGTGTCTCCGTGGACGGTTAGGATGGGACAGACCCATCTCAGAGTTGGGAAATCCATTTCAGGAGCCTGAGAGCCTGATAGTAGAAGGAAAATATCTAAAGAAAATAGCCTGAGTCACCGGATAGCTATTATGCTATCAGGAAGCTTGCAAATACTATGCTCTCGAAATAGAGTTGCCAGACTTAGCAAATAAAAATGCAGGATACGCAGGCACTCCAATAAATTTGAATTTCAGATCAGGAACAAGTAATTTTTTAAAGTCTGTCCCATGCAATATTTGGGACATGTGTACATTTCAAAATTATTTGTTTATCTGGAATTCATATTCAACTGAGCATTTTGTATTTCGTCTCATGACCCCTGCCCCCTTTAAATGACTGACGTTTCTGCCTGAATTATATCTGTAGGACTGTGTCTTCCAGAACAGCAGTTCTCAAAGGATAGTTGCATCAGCAGCACCTGGGAAGTGGTTAGAAATGCAAATCCTCTTCCCACCGCAGACCTAACCCATTGCTGGGCCTGGGGCCCAGCAATTATACCAAGCCCTCTGGGAGATTCTGCGGCACACTCTTGGTGGAGAACCATTTCCCAGAGCCCCTGAAGGCTGAGGGACTGTGGAGGCTTGGTGAGGTCATGAATAAAAGAGGAGAACTTGAGCTGAGGAGTCCGTAAGAAAGGGATCCCAGATACATCAGCTGTATTAAAAACCCTGAGATTGCCAACCCTCTTGCAAGGTGACTGTGTTCATTAGGTTCGGTTTCTGCCATTTCCTAGTTCACTTTAGCAATTACTAATAAAAACAGTTATCATGAAGAGCCTGTGTGCTTATCTTCAGGGGCACTGCAGGCAGAAGTACTCACCAGTTTTGAAGAGAGAGTCCTAGAACAGAAGATAAATAAAGCCTTGGGCTCCAACTTCTGAAAAGGGAGGCATGGGGCGTTCCAAGCAGGACGATCTTTGGGTTTCCTGCAGGAGCGCGGTGCTGATTCTGAAAGATACTTCCTTCAGCTCCCGGCCATGCTTATGGACTCAACACAGCGCAGCCCTGGTGCTCTCCCCATGATTCCCGCAAAAGGTCAGCCCGCTGCAGTAGCTGGGCAAGGGTCTCTCAGCACCATCTGGTCCATACTACCTGATGACACCTGCTCCAGGATGCACAGGCTGTTTGCTAGGCTTCCCCTCCCCCTCCCCCATCATCCCAGAGAAGCATCGGTACTGAAGAGGTAAAGCCCCCTCATTTCGGATCTGCAGGACAAGGGGGCTGCTTGTATCTTAACCCACTCTCAAGCTCCTCTTCTCTTTGATGAAGCAGAGAAATGCAGGGTAGCCTAGTGAGTAAAGAGCGCAGGCTCCCAGAATCTGCCCTGCACATAACATCTGGGCCTAAGTCTTCCTCCCTATAAAATGTAGATAATTGGGGCACCTGGGTGGCTCAGTCAGTTGAGCGTCCGACTTCAGCTCAGGTCATGATCTTGCGGTCTGTGAGTTCAAGCCCCGCGTCGGGCTCTGTGCTGCCAGCTCAGAGCCTGGAGCTTGCTTCAGATTCTGTGTCTCCCTCTCTCTCTGCCCCTTCCTCTCTCTCTCTCTCTCTCTCTCTCTCTCTCTTTCTGTCAAAAATAAATAAACATTAAAAAAAATTTAATGTAGATCATTACAATACCTATCTTTGTTTTTTGGTTTTACTTCTTTTTTTTTTTTTTTAATTTACATCCAAGTTAGTTAGCATATGTGCCATAATGATTTCAGGAGTAGCTTCCAGTGATTCGTCCCCTGTGTATAACACCCAGTGCTCATCCCAACAAGTGTCTTCCTTGATGCCCCTGATGCCCCTGATGGGCTACCCATGTAGCCCATCCCCCCACCCCTAACCCCTCCAGCAACCTCAGTTTGTTCTCTGTATTTAACAGTCTCTTGTTACAATACCTCTCTTTGAGTATCGCTATAGGATTGAAGAGCCCATGCTTATAGGCAATGCTCAAGAAATGTTAGCTATAATTATTATTATTACTATGACTAGTATCACTACCTCTAGAAATCACCCTCCCTGGGCTCAGTGTTCAGACTAGAAGGAAGGAAAGAAAGATAAAACATCAGGAAGATAAAACACTGTGTATTCTGGGCTGTACTTTCCCCAGGTTAGTTTATGATTGGAAGCTTCCTAAAAACCAACGTCAGAGCTTGTGGCTCCGAATCTACAGATTCTGGCTCTCCAACCCCAAAGGTCTGATTTGGCCAATGTGAAGGGGGAGCCCCAGAATGCACATGTAGAATAGGCATCCCAGGAGTTTCTGGCAGTTTCTGGAGTTTAGGTACCACTGTTCTGGCAGGCAGCATCCCTAAAGCCACAGGTGCCCACTGCTTCAAGGAAGACCTTTCTGAGAAAGACTCGTGCTTCTATACAAATATTTGCTTCCTTCTCCTTCAAGTAACTGCCTGAAAAGTTAATTGATGGAAAATGTTAAATGATTTATTCCAAGGCTCTCAGCTCTATTGGCATCAGGAGAGGCTATTTCATCATGGTGATGCATGAGTAACAATAGCAGCTGTTATAGGTTAAGTGTTCACAATACACGAGGTGCTATACCGCGCCGTGGTTAGTCATGACATCCATCCTTTCCAGGAAAAATAGTATTATTGTCATTTTATAGGTGAGAACACTGGAACACCAAAGAGTTAAGCACTTGCCCAAGGTCCCACTACTACAAAATGACAAAGTCAAGACTCAAGTCTGTTGGACACTAGAGCTCAGGCCTCTTGTTTCTACTCCAGTAGCTCCCAAGCAGCAGGGGGCGGGGTGGGGGGCAGTCATCTTCAGCTTCCTGGGTCCAAAGAACAGAGATTCTCGTTCCATAGGCCTAGTGGGGTTCTAGAAACCTACACGGTTAAGAGGCAGCCCCTGTGATTCTAATGTAAGTATTCTTAGCCCACCTTTGGGGAAACACTACTCACTACATTTTGTCTCCCCTTGATTTTTTTTTAAGACTTTATTTTTTTTAGAGTGGTTTTAATTAAGTTCACAGCAAAATTGAGAGGAAGGTACAGAGAGCTTCCACATAGCTCCTATCCCTGCACGTGCACAGCCCCACCCCCGCCCCCCATTATCAACATCCCCCACCAGAGCGGCACATTTGTCACAACTGGTAAACTTTCACGGACACACCGTAATCACCCAGAGGCTGTGGTTTACGCTGGGGTTCCCCCTTGGTGGTGTACATTCTGTGGGTCTGGACAAATGTATAAGGACATGTATCCAGCATCATAGCATCACACAGAATATTTTCACTGCCCAAAAAATCCCCTGTGCTTCGTCATCTTGATTTTTAATCTCTTCAACCCCAGTGCATATAAAGAGGCTTAAAGAAGTCCCAAATTTTTCCTAAAATGATAGTTTTCTGTTGATTTTTAAATGTTGCAGTGAAAGTCATGTGGTTAGCATTTGCTCCAAGGAAATCTTAGCTCTAGTTATCACCCCAAATGGCAGCAGATAAATAACCAAGGTTCCTTTTAGATTATGTCTTCACTAGAGACACTACTCTGAAGAAGATTTATTGTTTCAAAAGGACTGTCGTGTTGCTTTTTGTTTCTGAGCCAGGCTGCCCGGATGAAATATACTTCCTTTCACATTATCTTAAAGGTGGAAATTATATTCAGGTTCATGAATGGGAGACACAGACTTTCTCAGTTCCCTCTATTCTAAAATAGTTGCAAAAATCCTTTAAGTATGTGGAGTGCACACAGATAGAAAATCCCTAACATGTATACAATAATATCAAGTATAGAACATAACAAGTATACAATAATATCATAAAGAAATGTATGCATGGAACCAGGAAAACAGCGACTTCGTTTAACATCAAAATTCAAATCTGATCTTGATATAATTTTGTGTACATGCTGCAGAGCATTGAACGTGAGTTCGCTTCCTTGAAAGTACAGGCCACATGTCTGACCCACAACCCCAGGAAGACAGAGGAGGTCCTGGTCACAAATCAGCTGAAAAACTAACGAACCTGAGGTATAACAGTCAAAATTGGAAGACTGTCAAAACATCCCCACCCTGAGGTAAGCTCCAAGAGATAGCTCCCGCCTGCGTGACGCCCCTGCATGACTTCAAAAGCACCACAACAGGCAGGCAGGACAGACAGACGGGAAGAGGCAAGCATTTAGTCAAATCTCTTAAGCTTTCTGAGTCTCAGCTTTCCTCATCTGCAAACTGGGGTTGGGGAGGTCAGAGGACTTTCTTTGCTCGTGGAGTTGTCATAAGAATTAAATGAGATTATTGTTATGCAGACCATCACGCAGTGCCTGGCACAATGGCACCTAGAAAACACTAAGAAATTTTGCCAGTATCATTCCTCTAACAAAAAATTACCAACACTCGAAAGGCTGCAGGGCGCGATAAAAAGGAAAGGGAAATTGTTAAACGGTGTTCTCCAGAGCCTTTTAGCTGTCACTACCCTGATGCCCGCACTGTTAAAGTGCCTGGGCTTAAAATAAATAGATGCACAATCTGATCGCACAGAAATACTAAGGTCATTTACAGAGGAGGCAGCCTGGTGAGGACACCTTTCCTTAATGTCTCAGGCAACAAATTGTACCCAAATACAAATGAGTTCACATCAGGCTCCTCCAAGACGTCAACTGCAGGAAAGTCAAGGGAATCTGTTTATGCTCTTTTTGTAACAAACACCCGCTAAGCGGAAGGAAAAGACTCTCTCCGGCCCTGCTTCCCAGGTACAAAGCGCTATTTCGCTGATTAATGATCCAGGTATCTGCGGTAAGTGCGATGCCAACACTCTCTGGTTCTAACCGAGTCAGCTCCCTCTGCCCAGGTGTTAAAGCAATACCCTCGTCCTGGGGGGCATCTGGTAATTAGCAGTGACAGCAGGTGTTTGCACTTGCCGCGTTCCTGGTAGTGGAGCATATGTATCAGGTCTCCGTTGGGGGGAAGAAAGGGGGTGAAATAAATGATTCGCCCTAGCTCTAGCAAGGTCAGCTCCTTAAAGAAAGAAAAAAGCAAACTTTCTGCATCTGCATCTACTATCGTCTTTCTTCCTCGAAGACCCACAGCGAATTTTGAAGTTGGCCTAGGCGCTCTCTGCAGCTCCCTTTTCGCCATACCTCCTCGAGTGCGCACTCTCCAAATACCGCCCTTGGAATTCGCTGCGCTCCGCGCCTTTAAGACCTGACTCTTCGCAGTCGAAACCTCTTGACTCTTGAATCCTACCGTGTTCCTGTTCGCTCAGACTCCCTGACTTACCAGGGGATGCTCAGCTAGGTTGATGAAGTAACTCTGCTGAGGTATGATGAGTGCCCCAGTGGGGCGCCCTGGTGGCTCAGTCAGTAAAGCATCGGACTTCCGCTCAGGTAATGATCTCACTCTGTGAGTTGGAGCCCCGCGCGGGGCTCTGTGCTGACAGCTCAGAGCCTGGAGCCTGCTTCGGATGCTGTGTCTCCCCCTCTCTCTGCCCCTCCCCTGCTCATGCTCTGTCTGCCTCTGTCTCTCAGTAATAAATAAATGTTAAAAATAAATAAATAAATAAATAAATAAATAAATAAATAACGAGTGCCTAAGTGTTGCTGGAAAAGGGTTTCGTGCCACACGAACCCTCTTCCCACAGAACATATTCAGATGCCTGCTGGGAGACTAGCTCCCCAGTTAGGGGATGGGGAGAGAGAGCCCAGGTTTGCCGCATTTGTCATTTCGTACGGTGCAAATACTCCCATCCTGGCCAGTTTCAAGCCACTGGTATGGCAGAGTTGTGAAGACGCACAGAATCGCAGAATCAGCTGAGTGAGCTCCAGCAGACCCGTGTATGTTACATGATTCACAACAGTTTCTAAAAATGTCATTACTCCCAGGGAATGAGGATAGCACAACTGGGTTGGGTTGATTTAAGAAACTTGTTAGGGCAGGGGTGTCTGGGTGGCTTAGTCGTTAGGTGTCTGCTTCTTGATATTAACTCAGGTCGTGGTCTCACCGTTGTGAGATGAAGCCCCGCATCGGGCTCCACCCTGCTGCCAAGCAGGCAGCACAGAGCCTGCTTGGGATTCTTTCCCTGTCTTTCTGCACCTCCACCCCTCTGTCTCTCAAAAAAAATAAACATTTAAAAAATGTATATATTTTAGGGCAAAGGTGTGTCTCACGAAATCCTTCCAATTGCATTGAGGAGTTCTGCAAGTTGGAAAATAAACTTGCATGCTTAATTCCTTACTCATCAGGGATCCTTGAAAAAAATCATTTTTAATGTTTTTTATTTATTTTTGAGAGAGACAGAGAGACAGAGCATAAGCAGGGGAAGGTCAGAGAGAGAGGGAGACACAGAATCTGAAACAGGCTCCGGGCTCTGAGCTGTCAGCACAGAGCCCGACGTGGGGCTTGAACTCACAAACAGCAAAATCATGACCCGAGCTGTAGTCAGATGCTTAACCGACTGAGCCACTCAGACTCCCCTAAAAGATTTTTTCACGTATAAGCATACAGCCAGAAACAAGGGGATAAAAGCCATCAGAGGATGCGAGCCTTGAAATTTCTGTGAGACAGAAAAGGAATGTAGTAGTGACTGACAGCACAGAGTGGAGGAAGCTGCCTCAGGAACAGTCACAAAAGAGGCAAGAATGGAAGCCTGACCCGACCCACCCAGGACAGCCTTCAAATGGCTCAGTGCTCTGGGAAGACAAGCATGGGAGGGTGTGAGGGAAGGGGCTGAACGTTAAAAGGAGTAGCGGAAAAGTCAAAAGTGGTTCCTGGTAGGGGCGCCTGGGTGGCTCAGTCAGTTAAGCGTACAACTTCGTCTCAGGTCATGATCTCGCGGTTTGTGAGTTCGAGCCCCACGTCGGGCTCTGTGCTGACAGCCCAGAGCCTGGAGCCTGCTTCCGATTCTGTGTCTCTCTCTCTCTCTGCCCCTCCCCCTTTTGTACTCTATCTCTCTCTCTCTCCAAAATAAATAAAACATTTTTTTCAAATGTAATTTTAAAAAAGTGGTGCATAGTAGAAATACGTGGCACCTGCTGGCTGACAAACAACTGAGTGAAGATGGCAGGGAGGGAATCAGGAAATGTTTGGACTAAGTGACCCTTAAAGAACGCTCTAATTCCAACCAAATCAAAGTCCTCAGAGATCCCACCCTGGGGAGTCAGATTAATCACCAGAGCCTCAGGGTTTCTACTTATATACAGCCTTGGGAGTCTTCCCAAATGGATATGTATCCGTCAGCGAGCACCTACGTCAGTGTGCACTTTGGGCAAGACCGAGCTTAACTCTACGTACCAAGCAAGCATAGCCCATACTCAACAGAAGGGAGAGTTGGAGCAGGAGACTGAGACACTTAGGGACCCACTGAGTGTTCTAGGAAACATAGCTCTAGGTGGTGGGGAATTCCGACTTCAGTAAAAGGCTGTGGCCCTAAGGAACTTGCCTATTTAGGAAATGTTCTCTTCTCAGAGTCCCTACCAACACCCAGTGCATCCATTCATGAAGCATGCGTACGTCTACAAAAGCCAGTTCCTGGCTCCATGTTGCAGAGATACAGAGACAAATCAGGGAAGGTTTGACTGTCAATGTGCTTGCAGGAGAGGAGAGGAGAGGTGGTAAAATGGTCTCCACAGGAGTGTGACACTGCAGGGCCCAGCAGTGCTTTAAGAGGAGAAGAGAGTGGCATGGCAGTTCATAGGAGAGATGGAAGGGGCCACTGGGTGACTCAGTTGGTTAAGCAACTGACTTCGGCTCAGGTCATGATCTCACAGTTCGTGGGTTCCAGCCCCGCATCGGGCTCTGTGGTGATAGCTCAAAGCCCGGAGCCTGCTTCAGATTCTGTGTCTCCCTTTCTCTCTGCCCCTCCCCGCCTCGTGCTCTGTCTCTCTGTCTCTCAGAAATAAATAAACGTTAACAAAAATAAATAAATAAATAAATAAATAAATAAATAAATAAATAAGAGAGATGGATTATTTCCCACCTGAGGGAAGCATGGGGTGCTAAGGTAGTCAGATAAAACACAGGACACCCAGTTAAATTTGAATTTCAGAAAACGTATACATGCTTTCTTTAGCATAAGTATAAATATGACAACTGTTAGGGGTTTTATATATATATATATATATATATATATATATATAGAGAGAGAGAGAGAGAGAGAGAGAGAGAGAGAGAGAGAGAGAGAGAAACAGAGAGAGAGCACACAAGTGAGGGAGGGACAGAGGGGGAGAGAGAAAGAAAGAGAGAGAGAGAAAATCCCAAGCAGGTTCCACACTCACTGTGGAGCCCAATGCAGGGCTCGATCCCACAACCCTGGGATCATGACCTGGGCCAAAATCAAGAGTCAGACATTCAACCAGTTGAATCACCCAGGCGCCCCAGGGCTGGACTTTATAGGGCAGGTAGAGTATGAATTGCCATGGAGATCGGGTGCAACCCTTTCCAGGCAGAATGGAAAATAGGTATTCAGTTTTTGAGCTTAAAAATCACCTTCCCTTCCTGCAGGATTTTTCTGCATAGCACTTATCACCATATGACATACCATACCATACATACATGCTTATTTGTTTATTGCTTATCTGCCCCTTCTAGAATATTACAACAGGAAATACTGTCTATATATCCCCAAGCCTACAACAATGGATGGCATAAACTAGATGTTCAATACTCATCTGTTGACTGAATGAAAGACAAATGAACAAGTAAATAAATGAGAAAAAAAAGGCAGGAACTGATTTATTCTCTTTCTTGTGACGCACACTGGAAATTGCTTAGTCCATATTTGTTGAAATGTGAAAACACTAAGACAGTCCCAGCCCCAAGGAGCATTCAAACTAAATGTGGACAGAAAGACAATAGCAAAAGGAACATGATCATAAGGGAATATAAACTTGGGGCACCTGGGTGGCTCATTCGGTTAAGTGTCCAACTTTGCCTCAGGTCATGATTTCATGGTTCGTGGGTTCGAGCCCCGCATCAGGGGCTGTGCTGACAGCTCAGAGCCCGGAGCCTGCTTCAGATTCTGTGTCTCCCTCTCTCTCTGCCCCTCCCCTGCTCTCTCTCTCTCTCTCTCAAAAATGAATATTTAACAAATTAAAAATAGAAAATAAAGAAATATAAGCTTAACCAAGAATCACTATGCACGCAAAACCTAGGTCATTTCAGCCACACCAGCAGCCACTCCAGAGGTTGAGAGACTCAGGCCAGCAGCAGAACCAGCACAGAAACCTGGGCTCTGTCACTGGCCTTGCAGGTAGAGAAGGAGGCAGACCCACTGCACCCTCCGGGCCTCCAGAGCAGCCAAATCCCTTACCCTCAGATGCTTTCCTCTGGCCTCGTTTCCCACCACCCCTCCCCCCAAGACAGAGCTTCTGTTGTAAACCACCTGTGGTAGATGGCTTGCAGGTTTCCCAGAAGCCATCTCTGCTGCCAACTGTGACAGTGCCCCTCCCCTCCCACCGACCTCAGGAGAGGCATGCGCCAAAGCAACACCCCCTACAAATAAGTCAGGCCTGATTGCTGTCAGTCGTCTCCCCATAGAACACACTGTCCGTCAAGGACGGTGCATGGGTCTGTAGATGCTAATTTACCGACCGCCTCCAGGCAGGAGAATGTCATGTCGGAAAGGACGAATCAGGTGGTCTTTCACTTACCAGCCGCCTCACTAACACCATTTATCACTTGGCTGGTACAGTAAGTGTATCCCTAATTCCTTCTGAATGTACAGGTCACCAGACTGCCAAATAAATAAATAATCAAACAACACACAAATAAAAAGTGTGGGCAGAGCTCTGTGTTTTAGATGGCGGTGCATTTGTGCCTTTCGCTTCCTATTTTTCTACTTCCTACTGACATCTCAAGGCCTGCATTCGCTGTTATTAAATTGTCAGTCACTGTCTTTTATGTGCTTGTGACAGACTAACATGGCCGGGAAGAAAGGGAAAAAAAGAAAGGAGGAAGAGGGGGAGGGGGAGGGAGGGAAGAAATGAAAGAATGTCAAGGCAAGGAAAGGAAGGGAAAAATCAAAGGTGAAGTTGAGTCAGTGTTTCTATAGGAACAGTGAACAATAAGAAAACAAAGCCCGAACCCCATTAAAACATCAGTAGCTATCTGAGAGCCTACAGGCCTCTAAAGCAGTAGAGACTCAATTTCATTAGAATAGGACTGGACTACTTGAAGATTTGTTCACTGGCATATTCCCAGGGCCTAGAAGAGGGTCTGGCACATAGTAGGCCCTCAGCAAATATACACTGACTGGAGAAGTGAATTACTTGGATTAATTGACATATTTTGATCAAGGAAAGTATCACATGATGGTATTCTTACTTGAAATGTTTTATATAAATAGAACTGAAAGTGGAGCAGAGAATGGTCCATTTAATTAAACCAAAACATCGTGACACTGAGAAGGAAAAAGTCGGTCTTTGTCCAAGCCTCTGCTCAGAGTGGAGTGTCATACCCGTACCTTGGGATGGCACCACTACCTGCGTACTAACGTCACTGAGAAGGGAATAAAATTGACTCACTGAGTCCCAGTCAACCCTTGATTGTGTGTTCCTTCTGGAAGGATTGCCCATGTGTACTCCACTTCTATGGAGCATACAGCCCATGTAGTCCTTCCCATTAACCCACCATGTTGGTAGCATGATGCCATTACAATCTTAGCAGGAGATAGTCACATTTCTTGTTCTGGTACTAGAAGCTTAACTAGGCCAATGAAACCTAAAGAGTTTTGCATCATTATTTCAGTCCTTACTCTGTCCAGCAATTACTGTCTTGATTACAGAAGGCCATGACAGCATCCATTAGAATCAGGCCATCTGTGGTGTTCCAAATACTTGGTGTTACTCAAAGAAGAATTGACTTAGAAGAAGCGTAGGCTAGGCTGATGTTAAGGGAGGGAGGTGATGTTGTGTGAGGATAGGCAGGGCACAGTGATTAGACGTCACCCCTGTCTCCTAGCCAGAGATTTCAGCCTACAAATCTCAGTGAACTTATCCCACACAATTCAACTTCTTAGTACAAGGAATGGCACTTAGAGGAAAAAGACACAGGGCATATTTCAGAGTATTCCCTGCCCTGGCTATAGTATCTGCCCCCACGAACCCAGCTGACAGGTAGCATAGTTTCTTCAAGGCCACATTTGGGAGCAGGTCAGAGCAGCAGCTGTTAGAGCAGAGAGAGCAGAAAGGCAGGAAAATGATTTAAAGAGAAAATAAAAAAGGATTCAGACCCTTGTTTTGTAGAAACTGTTGAGACCCTCCCTTGCCTTGCCTTTCCCTTTTTCCATGAAAATAATGATTTTCTTTGAAGAGTCAACTCCATGTACTCTGCCTTGTCAGGGTTACAAAGTTAAATAAAACATTGTTCAACAAATATTTTCTGAGCATCTCCTCTGGGCCAGACATGGGGCTAGGTCATGAGGACACAGAAGTGTTTAAGACAGGAAACTTGCCCTCCTGGAGCTTCGCAGTGAGGCTAGGAGTCCACACCCAGAATATACAGTCTCCTTGAATTTGACTGTCCTATCAGAACATCCACATAATGAATAGGTAATGGGTTTGCTGTGATTCATGGAATCTCCAACCCAGAATTTCTGTTGGACCAGAAGCTTGAAAGATAATTAGATACAGTTAAATATGTTGGTTGGCATATTAACTAGAGGTTGTCGACCAATAAACTAGCAAAGTATTAAAACATTTCCTGGCAGAACTGGACTCTAAGCTGCCTCAGGCTTCTTGAATTATGGGTAAAGATGGCATCATAGAATCAGAAATAATGCACATCTCATCAGCCCTCACCCCCATATACTTAAAAAGGGTCCAATCCTCCCCTATTTGTATATGGAAATGACCAAAGGTGTCTTTTGGGATCAGAAACCAGTCTGTGAAATATCCATTCTGCCACATTCTCCTTTTCCTCCACCTTCCAGATGTCCACTTCATTGAATGTGTCTCCTCTATCACTGGTACTGCTCCTCTCTTAAGAGTATTTGTCTCTGTGACACCTGTACCCTCCCAAAGATACCAACCCCTAAGGTACCAGAATGGACCTGGGACCAATGGGTGACTGTCTCTTACCCACTTATATAAACATCATATCTCACAGAGCCCTCATGGAAACAAATCCTTCAGCTCCGGCCCCCCTTTTGTCATGGTACTCCACACAAGAAGCTTTGGGGCCATGTTTTCACTCCTCTTCCTCCCATATACATTAATTTAATGAAATAGATGCAGATTTCTGCATGCCTCCCACTATCCAAAGGGATGAACTCAGTTGCATCTGAACCCAGTGGCTGTCATAGCTGAGGTTCAAACTGGAGCCCTTGATGCAAATGAATTCTGGACTTCCGTGGAACAAGCAGTAAATATAAATTTGGTTCAATTATTCCTCAAAGAAGACAGAACACATACTAAGTGTTAGATACTAGGAACAAACTGATAATATTTTTTAAATTTTTTTAAAATGTTTATCCACCTTTGAGAGAGAGAGACAGAGACAGAGCGTGAGCAGGGGAGGGGCAGAGAGAGAGAGGGAGACACAGAATCCGATTCAGGCTCCAGGCTCTGAGCTGTCAGCACAGAGCCCGACATGGGGCTCACAAGCCGTGAGATCGTGACCTGAGCTGAATCGAACACTCAACAGACTGAGCCTCCCAGGCGCCCCTAAACTGATACTTTAAATTAAAAAAAAAAAAAAGACATCGTTCCAGTGCTTATAAAATAATTGAGAACCAACAAATTTATAATTACTAATTAAGACAAAGTGTCATGAAGGAAATGAGTGTCACCCACTTACAGTGTCAATGCAGGTGGATAGATATTCAGTCAGTATTGCTATAACAACCACTTCTAGTCGATGTTAATGCCATGAGGAATGAAATAGAACCCATCGAGACCCAAACATGCTGTCTGCATTGCTTTCTCCCTGGACACACTCCCCAAAGGAGGCTGAAGCCTTCTAACATGATCAGCTCTTCACAGAATGACCGGGATGACCGTGAAGTATCCTTGGGTCTTAACTATATTGGCCAATTGAAGTGTTTGACTCATTTAGGATGCCACCTTACGGGCATGTCGTTTTACTGGTGCCTTTTTTGTGTCAAACTCGGCATGAATTGAGTTACCAGAGACTGTTCAGATCCCTGCACCACCACCATCTGAAAGTAGAGTGTTCATATGAAACCTTTCGTAAGCGGAAATGGCAGAAAGCAAAGAAGCAATTCCCAATTCCCAAATAGCAATTAATTTATAGGGAAAACATTTTTGAGGATCCCAAGAGCAGCTTTCTTAGTCTTTCTGATAACTAAGGAGACATCATGCTAATAGATGCACAAAATAAATCAAGATAAAGCACAGGTGCTCACAGACACAGCTGTGGCAGCTTGAGGCTGAGATGCCAAGCGCCATTCTCGGGGAAGGAGCTGGGTGGCTTCAGTCTCTCTGCTGGGGGCGCGCACTGCCTCTGTAAGGGCTCCATGCAAAACAAGCACTGCAAGCTATTTTCAATCTTAGCCTTTTCAGTAAAAGCACAATTCGTTTTCGGGTTTTTTTTTCAGTTAACAAAAACAGGTACTAATGTAGGGCCTTCCGTAAAAGCAAAGTGGCATAGGTGAGCTTTCGAAACGTGGGGGACACCCGTTCACCTTGAACATCGCTGTGGCTTTTGCACGAGGCATTCAATATTTTCTTGAGAATTTATGCAAATCAATTACTTTAAAAATTAATAACATATCCCAACGACTTCCATAAACATTTCAGAGAATGGCTCCCACTGGGACTGTATTGGCCACATTTAGAAAGCACCCTGTCTTTCTCAATGCATGATCTGTATGCAGTCGTAGCCTGCCTTGGAATGTGCTGGGCAAATGGACAAATCAAGTCACATGCTCTTTGGCCACCAACTGTTAATGCATTTATGAAAATATATTACATTAAATCAGTATTGCATTGGATGCTCTCACTAATCTGGAAAACCCAAGTGTTTTAAGAATTCACAAAATTCGTGCTTCTGTTCTAGGTATTTTATATCACCCCAAAATTTCTTGTTTAAATAAGTGTTCTTTCAAGCAATGTGCAGATTATGCAAAAAGGCATCACTGAGCATTTCAATGCAATTATGCAATTATTTTTCAATTGTTAAATATTAATTGACCATTTGTTTACTGATTAGCAAACTCCACAATCAAAATTTCTAATAAAGCATGTTGGTGTTGATGGTATATGTTTCCATCTGGAAACCACAACTGTTTAACAACAGTTGCACGAAAAAATAAAGAATGCATTTTCATGGAACACACAGCTGGCATGAAAGTTAAACACGTACACAAAGATCGACCTAAGTAATGCACAGAGTGTGATAATTACTAATTAAATTAATAGTGGCAAGAAAATAAGGAATATAACTGGTGTCTTATCAGATTGTATATTGTCACAATGGCTGCTGTGTTCACTCTTCCACTAGCAGATGGAAGAAAAGCCAAAGAAGAAGAGTCCATGCACACTCACCCCTGCATGGAGAACAGCTACCTATGGTAAGTTCAAGGCAGGACATTCTATAGCAGGGGAGTTAGAACAAGCACTTTCTGTGGCTACTCAGCCCCTGCTTCTAGGATTCATCCCAGGGGAAAAAAAAAAAAATGGATTCACATGCTAGTAGAAGTAGCAGAACCAACTTCTAAACTTCCGTACTTCCTCTGCACCTGGATGCTTGAAATGAACAGCATAGGTAGTGATCTTTTTCCTGCTAATAACACCTCCATGCCCACCTAACAAATTCCCTCTCATCCTTAACATCCCAGCCCAATCCCGTCTTCTGTGATGACTCCAGCATCCCCAGATCACTCCCCCCGGCAAACACAAACATGTATTCGCACTTTACTTGAGTGTCTGTTGCACCCTGTAAATATCCCACTTCCCTCAGTGCCCCTATAGAGACTGTGTTATAAATCTGTCTCCCCACTGGCTCAAGAGCCCATTAGGACTATAAATTGTATCCATGTATTTTTAACTTCTATCTGCAGTGTCTAATACAATACTTGGCATGGAGTAGACAAGAATTCAATAAGTATTTGTGGAATTTGTTAAATAACTAAATTAAATTAAAATTGATGAGAGCCTCATTTCTCACCTCTGCCAGAGAGAATTGAATGGAATTGATCAGATCCTTTCGCTCCTGACTTCACCGAGTTGTTCTGTACTTCTATTTTATAATTCTCACTAATTTTTAAATATTTCCCTTGCCATTACTTTGACCTAACCATGTATATTTTTTTTGTGTGTGAATTCCCTCTCCTCTGCATGGATGAATGGAGTGAAATGAAGAAAAGGGGCAAGTATCATATGGCAAAAAAGAGTGCAACCCCCAAAGCAGCCCAAAAGCATGGTTCAAACCCTGGCACCTGATTCACAAGCAGGTCACTTCAGCTCCGTGAGTCCTGGGTTTTGATTTGTAAATTGAGGATGAGAATGTCTCCCTCTGGGTGAGGTTGTGGGATTCAGGTCTATGATACACTAAGCCGTGTTGGGACAGCTGGTAAATGGGTGCCCCAGCAATTACAGCACTAAAATGGATGCCAAAGCCCTTTGTAAGCTATAGGCACTAGACAGATGTTAGTCACAGCATCAGCCCCCATCTTGCTACCTCGTTCTTATCTGGATTCATCAAAACTGTAATATACAGGGGCACCTGGGTGGCTCAGTCGATTAAACATCCAACGTCATCTCAGGTCATGATCTCATGGTTCATGAGTTCAAGCCCCCGCCTTGGGCTCTGTGTTCTGATTCCCTGTCCCCCTCTATCTCTACCCCTCCCCGACTGGCTCTCTCTCTCTCTCTCTCAAAAATAAATAAACATTAAAAAACGTGTAATGTACAGAAAAGTGTCCACGGAGAAGCTACATAAAGCCTGGTCCCACAGCCATAGCAGCCAAAGGAGGAAAAACAGGAAAGGAACACAGCACACACCTGAGGGCAAGCCTCCTGCCCTTTGCCACCTACATGAGTCCTGTGGTGCTTTACCAAGTCTTTATATCCCTAGTGGTCCCAGGTCATTGCCTCATACGACATATCCAGTGGCCATCACTCCAAGGCAGTGACTTCTGTTGTGGCCTCTGCACATCTTTTCTGGGCCTGTAACAGCCTCGGCATAGGTCTCTCTTTCCACTCTTCAGTCCTCTGACACCAGTTAGCAAGGGGAACCTCACTCAGGATACTTTGGGATAACCAAACCTAACTCCAGTTAGTTTGTCAGGAAAGTGGTCAGGTCTCCTCACAGAAATGGAACTGGAAGCTAGAAGTACTTTAGGAATCCAGAAGAAGCATCGTTTTTGTTTCTCGTCTCTGCTTCTCTTTTCTCGCCTGACTCATTCAGTCCTTATTCTCCATGATCTGCTTTCTCTGTTTCTCAATTCACAGTCAGCAACCCCCTCCCACCTCTTCCACCTCTCCATCCCCAACCAGTGCTCACTTTTCATGGACCCCCCCCCACTTCCGGCCACACGCAGAAATTAACTGGCTTCTCCTGGTCGGGTCTGCACCCTGTTCTCGTCAACCCTGGTGAGAAGGGGATGGGCAAACTTCACAAGCTGTAAACATGGGAGCCAGTCTGGCCCCTGTAGATGGATGGGCAGCTCTCATGGGTCATCATGATTACAGAAGTAAGCAGGCATACCTGTGCAGAAAGTAGCTTATACAGGTCATATACCTGAGGGTCCAGAGTATAAGCAATTAAGTAATATCAGAATCACTCAAGTCAAGTTATGTAGATTTTATTATCTTTAACTATCACCCCATCTCCCTGACCAATGGCAGCTCAGGTTGTAAACCCTCAATAAGTTGTAAGACAGGCACCATTTGTCTTTATTCTTTCCAGAACAACTTATGCTGCTAAGTCACCTTGTTAGGCCTACTTCTCTGGAAGGAAAACCTATACAGTGGTATCACCAGACCTGCGTGTGAGTTGTGACCTTGGATAAGCCTCACTGCCTCTTCAGGCTTCCGGGGGCACACTTGTAAGGTGGGGATGAAGCCATCTGCCCTGCCTACTCTTGGGATTGTTAGGATAGTGTCTACAAATATATGTCAAAAGCATTTTGAAAATTACAAAGCATTTTATGAATATCAATAAGCACTGAGTTAAAACTCTGAATCTGGGTTCTCTCTGACCTGAATTTAATTCTCAGTTCTTCCACTCATTACTGAGTCATGTTGGGCAAGTTATCATGCTCTTTGAGCCTCAGTTTCTTTGTCTGTAAAACTGGTGAAAAAACACTGCCTCACAGGTTTATTATGAGTACGAAATGTGATGACGAGATTGAAGTGTTTTGTACAGTCATGTCTGGCGTTCAGAAATCCTTCATTATTATAAAACACTCTTAATACCTCTTAATATTAATTTGGAGGCTGTAGACTGAACTTTTGCCTTCTATTCAAAGCTAACTTAAGTTTTCAGCAACCTCTTTGACTAGAAAATTCCCATGGCCTTTGCTCTGACTCTACAGTAACCTATTTTCCTATCTTCACAGACCATTTGTTTTTTGAGTTAATTCCTCTTTCTTAATCCACCAGATAGTTGGTCTTTCTGATTTTATCTATCTTGTCTCCTCTGGACTACGGGGCTCTGTCTTTGGCTACCAGCTCCACCTTTCCAAGCTCTCCATTTCAGAATCAGTCATGTGGGCTCTTGCCTCCTTGTTCCTCATTTACCTCCTTGTTCAATTATTCATTTGTTCATTCATTCAACAAATAAGTACCAGGTGCCCAATGCCAGATACTGCACTAGATACTGATGATACAACGTTGGGTGAGAACAGATGTGATCTCTATTTCCACAGTTTGATAGGAGGAGACACGTGATTGGGTAACCATTTTGTGTAATAGCCAATGTGTTTATTACCTACTCTCTTCTTTTTCTCTATGACTGACTCTTCTTCATTTGGGCAGTTAGACACAAGACACCTACTGCCTCAGGGAAATGTTATCACAGAGGAATTGGAGCTTAAAATAGCCAAATTTTTACTTCAGTTTTAAAAGCTAAAATGGAGGTACAAGATTTTTTTTTAATTTTTCAATATTAATTTATTTTTGAGACAGAGAAACAGAGCATGAGTGGGGGAGGGACAGAGAGAGAGGGAGAGATAGAATCTGAGGCGGGCTTCAGGCTCTGAGCCGTCAGCACAGAGCCCGACGTGGGGCTTGAACTCACAAACCGCAAGATCATGAACTGAGCCGAAGTCAGATGCTTAACTGACTGAGCCACCCAGGCGCCCCAGATTTTTTTAATTAGCCAATTGATGTATGGGAAGAAGTACTGTATTCTAGCATTCTCTCCCCTACCGATTCCATCAAATGAGAGACAGTTATAAGACCAGGAAGGAGTGTGGAGGAAGGGAAGAAAGAGGGGGAGGGATCATGACGAGAGAAAGTCAAGGGCATAGGACCAAGGGGTCAGACCAAGAGGGAGGGGCCACCATCCAAATGCCACCCATCTCCCTTGCAAGCAAAGCACCATCTGGTGACAGCACTAGTGAGCCAAATGAGACAGGAGTCCTCCCGTTGCACTGGCAGCACAGTACCCATGATCATCTAAAAACTTTGATCAGTCCCCTTCCAACCACCTTGTGAGGACAACCCTTTTCTTGTCCACACACGTCAGATACAAAGTGAAATCCTGGAAATACAGAGAGAAATTGAGGTGTGGAAGGGAAGCAGATTCATGGCCAGTCTTAGCAAGACTTTTCTCCTCAAGCTGGAACAATGACATAAACTTACACAGTTACAAAGTCACACGGACATAAACTTAACAATCATGCTAATATACAATTGCAAACTGAGACAGGTACCCTGAAGGAAAGAAACTTTGAGAGCACTTAAGAAACAGACCTAACCTAAAATGGGGGATCAGGAAAGGTTCCCCTGAGGAAGGAACATCTAAGCTTAATTTTCTATGATAAGCGGCAGTTAATTAGATGGAAAGGGGGCAGAAGAAAGAGCATGGGGGTCAAGGGTACCTTGGTGTGTTCTAATAACTGAATGAGGGTCATTGTGGCTGCAGAGGGCACAGGAAAGTGATGCAGTGTGAAGCTGGAAGGATGAGCCCAACCATGTAGGAGCTAGTAAGAACATTGGTCATTGGCCCAAGAAAAATGGGAAGCCACTGAAGGAATTTCAGTGAAGGAATGGAAAGGTCACTCTGGTTGTCATGTGCAAAGCGAAGGAAGAGGCACCAGGATGAAAGCAAGGAAGCACTCCCAGGGATCCACTCAGGAGATAACAGGCACAGATTCATGGGTTTCTTCAGTTCTTCCCAGCTTGCTTCTGGTCCTCCGAACAACCATAGATTTCAAAAAGTTCTTGACCCTGTGAATGACTGCATTCCCATTTCCTATAGATAGTTTCAACATGCATTGTTTATTAGTTTTTTTAGGAACTTACGCTTCTAATTCTGCCCTATATTACTTTCCCTTTAAAACAAAATCTCAGAACTTCAGGTTGGTAAACATGTGAAGGTTGTAGGGAGGGTGGTAAGCCCTGCCCCACCTCTAGACCTTGCCCTATGCGTCTCTTCCATTGGGCCGCTCCTGAACTGTGCCCTTCTGTATTAAACCGGCTTCAGGCTTCAGAGGGAGGTTTAATGCTATGGGCATTAAAATAGCAAAGCTATTTCCAGAAACATAAAGTTTTAAGTTGAATTGTGGATTTTGTCGATGTCTATCTTAAGGTCTTCTGTCATTCCAAATGCAGAGGACGCTGAATTGGCAGGAGCTCCCGCCAACAAAGGGAACTGTGGAGGGGCCGTTTAATTAATCGCCCTCCTTTTATTTGCCATGGATAAGGCAACCAGTCCAGAATCAGCTGCCAGGCAGGGGCCCACACTGCCATGGCACCCAGACAATAATTTTTTCCTGTGTCATCCAAGAGGTCAGAAACAGGACTAACAGGAGAATTCCAGATTTAGATATCTACTTAAATAGAGCAAAAGTTAGATCTTTCTGTTTACTGCCTACACATAGAATAAGGTATTTTAGGATGAAGTAAACTTTTAATCCCCGGAAATATTGAAACAATCTGGACAGCCACATCATACAAAGTTGAGGAGAATCAAGCATCAGACAGAGGCTGGAAACCGGATGATCTTCAAAGTCCTTCTAGAACCTTCTCCCCAGTATACCTATTGCCCCATCAGCAACACCAACACAGTGGAGGGTGGAGCTGGGTCTTATTTTCAGGTCCCACATGACAGAGAGAAGACCACAATCCTGAAAGAGTCAGGCTGGTGTTTGCAAGGCATGAGTATGTATTTAGGTGCTGCTTCTCACAAACACGTCCACTTTTTTTTAAACATTGGTTTCTCAGCTCCGTAAGTCTCAGTCCCTTCCATTAGCATGGATTAGCATTTAGCTATAATGCATACTCTCTGCTGCTGATTTGTATAATAGTTACACTTAGATCAGTCATCGAATTGGTAAAAGAAATTGCTACTTTTCAATACATTTTTTTCAAACAAAATGTGTCAGGAAAAACCTATGTAGATCTTAATTTCTTTTAAAAAGCCTACATTTTATGTTCTTCAGATATGCAGATTTGGTGCTATCTATTTAAACCTGGCATGCCTAGCAATTAAAACATAATATTTGGTGATGAGGAGATTCTGGTTTCAAGTTTCTTTTCCAACACCTGGGCAATTTAGTTCTAAAGGAGAAAAGCAAAGAAGAAATTGGTCATGCTGACATGATCTTAGCACTTAATTCAGTCATTGTATTCTACCTTTTCTTCATCTCCCCAAACACACACACACACACACACACACACACACACACACACAAACAACAACAGCACTAATTATTGCTGTTTAAATGTGTTAAATCTCCAGTGCTCAGTTCTACCTGTGGAGATGGCTTAAGCGACAGGGGGAAGCAGAAGGTGGTCCATGGTCCCGACGCCTCCTGCTTTACTCCGCACGTACACACAAGCTCATGCTCAGTCCCCCATCATCTTCCACCCTCATCACCTTCACTTCCAATCAATGCTTTAAAGAGAAAACATCATCCTTTCTTATTACACATCACTCGTTTCCTTTATCTTCATCGCTTAGCCTCTCTTCCTTCCCTCCCATACCCTGTGTGTGTGTGTGTGTGTGTGTGTGTGTGTGAGCACAGGCCCACTTGGACGTGCATGTGCCTGTTTCCCCAGCACCTCAGCGCAATATTCCATACTTCTCTCTTCTCACACCCATATTTTTTCTCTCATCATCAAAAAAAAAAAAAAAAAAGAGGAAGTCAGTGGAGAACGACAAACACTAAGGAACCAAAACGTGTTCAGATAATGACCTGTCTTTTAACTTAGAATACAATGATGTCTGGAACGTTCGAGCATTTTTCATTTTTGAAAGGCTGTCTTTGAATGCTTTCAAAACTTGGATGACTAGGATATCACTTAAGTATAATAAGAACATGAACTTTGGAGACAGATACACTTGGGGAAGATACGAGAAAACAAGCAACATCCTGCACTGCCGTGGGTGTGTTCGTGGTGCAGCCATTCCAGAAAGAACCTGGAAGTACCAAGTGAAATTAAGGACCCTATTATACATGGCCCAGCAATGCCACTCCCCATGTGTGGGGTAGATGCTTAGATTCCATAGCATGATGGTTGCAAAGATATTCACCAAGACATTGTGATAGCAGGGCATCAGAGGCACCGTGGGTGTTCAACACTGGTGAAAGTTTGTGTAAAGTATAGCAGTTTCATGTCATAGAATACTAATCAGCAGAAAGGACCTGAACTCATACACAGCAATGTGAATTTCTATGACCAACCTCACCATGTTGGCCTCCCTAACATGGCCGCCTACTTCATCAAGACTGCACAAAGAATCTCCAGCTCCAGTCTGCTAAGAGAGCCTTGTAGAATGTAACCTAATCAAATCTAAGTGTGAGGATGACATCCCATCACTTTTGCCATATTCCATTGATTAGAAGCAAGTCACAGGTACCATCCACACTCAAGGGGAAGAGATTACACAAAGATGTGAGTGCCAGCAGTTGTAAATAACTAGGGGGTCACCTGAGGGTCTGTTACCTCATGAGCAAATGTGCTAGACAATGAGAATGCATCCTTGAGCAAAAAAGAAAACAGAAGTCTGCCTTCAGAGGAAGTACAATCTAGTGTGTTTTATATATAAATTATTAACTACCTGTAGATTATTGATATAAATTACATTTTATTAAAACATATGTAAACATATCTTTCCTCTTTTTAAAACAAATAGGCTGATACAAAACCTATTACATCTTGCCATCTCATCTTATAACCTAGCTTGGAAATTTTTCCTTTCAAGTACTTACAGAATTTGGTGCTTTATAACAAGTACACAATGTATTCAACCATTATCCTACTCATGGACACGGAAGTTGTTTCTAGTTTTCCCCATTTAGCAATGCTGCAATAAGTGCTCTCATACATGTATCACTGAGTTCACATGCAGGCTTGTTCAAACAGTTTATCTTCTTAAGGTCAGATAAAAGTTCTAATCTGTTCTAGCCTTGGCTCTGCTTCTTTCTAGCTGTGAGACCATGGGAAGTTTAGTGAAGACTGTGTGCATTTCATTTTCCTACTTTATAACAGAAGGATAATTTAGGTGAATTCACATTCACACTGCACAGAATATGGTGCCTAGAGCATGAGAGACACTTCACATATTACCCTTCCTTTCTTGTGTACTCCATCAACTGTTCCATTAAATACATCCCTCCAGACCTTTCCATATCTTCCAACTTAGATGAGAGAAAACAGGTACTCACAGGAAGGTGCCAGAGAGACAGGGAACTTTGAAAGAAGGAGTAGGAACGTCCTCTTTGCTCCCTGTCCTCTCTACATTTCCTAGCCCTAATCCTGCCCAATTTGATTATCTTGATCCAGACCTGTCCCTCTTTCCTTTTTCTTTATTATTTGAAACATACACCCTCAAATTTATATTCTGTATCTTTCAAAAGGACAAATTTATATTCTGTATCAGCTAAAATAACTCTAATTTAATATACTTACATAATTTACTGTTAATGTGCTCATGAAGGGCACCATATAACTTATACATCCAAAAAACACACACTGTGTTTTTGCTTACACGGTATGCCACACCCAGGGGCAAGACTTCACTGGTGCGACATACACTCCGGGCGAAGTGAAGTGGACAGTGGAGGCAGGGGAACTGCTTGCAGTCATAGCTTCAAATCCGACCATGAAGGTGGCCCACTCTCCTAAAGCTTACTCTACCCAGAAGGGTTCAAGCATCTGAGGAGATGCTAGATCTGACTCTGTGACCCCCAAAGGAAGACCTCCACAATGCTGATAAGCCATGTGATGCTTTAGCCTCCAACATGTGTTTCTTCATCAAAAAAACCCAGCGTTTCTTTCACTTTAAACTCAAGAGAAAGGGAGATTAACAGGAAAGGAGGAACTCAAGAAAGTTTTCTTGCCAATCTAAATAAAAGATAAGTTAAAGACTATCCTTTAGTCTTTAAGGAGGAGGGAAGGAGGAATTAAACTCATTGTGTATCGAATCTCATCTCTACCTCCTAAAGAAAAGGAGAACAGCTTTACCAGGGAATCAAGTTTTCTTGCCTTTGCATCTACACATGTAGGTATCTGTGCACAGTGACACCTAGTGGTCTCCAAAACGCCCGTAGTAGCGAGAGTAATGAAGCCTATGTGTGCACGCGCGCGTGTGTGCATGTGTGTGTGTTTGAGCACTTGTAAAGGACCCTTTTTCTTCCTACATATTCATAAGCTGGGAACAAACTGACTTGGTAATTAATTTTTAGTCCAGTACTACAAATTTCTGGCCACATATCCACTTCTTGTTAAATCACAGAGAAAATTAATACTTAATATTCCGGCAGTGGATAAAAGTCACCAAGTGATTCTGATGTGTGAGAAAAATGATTTGTCCAAATCTAGAATCTGGAAGGCAGCAGAGAAGCACAGTAACCAACCCAATAGATCTCAAAAGACCAAAGTCTTTTGTCCCTGGGTTCATGCTTCCCGCTCTGCCTTTAAAACCTCACCTGAGTTGGCCTGTCCAGCTGACCACGTATATTCCTGAGTACACTGGAGAAATTGGGGGCTGAGAAGTTTGTAACAGAATGAGGAAATTTCACCTTATCCTTGTGATCTGTTGCAATCCAAGAACCATTTACACCTCCTCCACCGTGCCAAGAAATGGGTTTCTACTTCTCCCTCTTATCAATAGATTATTGCTGAAGTGGGCTCCAGAAATTTTTGGATTTGGCCTCCTATGGCTGGAGCTGACAAGGACTTCTTAGGTAACACACAAAATGAAATTGGAGGAAGCCGTCTAGAATTTGTCACATTTAAATCTTATCAGTTTGATTTTAAGGATTAAAAAATTGTCAGATATAATAAACAGGACTGAATTTGGCCACCAAACAGACAATGAGAGAAGATCCTGAAAAATAATAACTGAAGGAAAGAATTTGGTGGGAGAATTTTAAGTAGCTCGGTTGCTAGTAAGGCCAGAGATCATTGATTTTCCCAATTTTAGCAACTAAAGGTTAATAAACCGGCCCTAAACTTTGAAGATCCCAAGTCATTTTTACTTGGGACCAAGTCATATTTCATTATACTTTATAGTTGATTTTTAATAGCTTATGCCAAAGTGGATGCAGAGAATATTTCCTGTCACAGAATTGAATGGTAGATCCCGGTGATTTGCAAATGTGTTTCTCTTTGTCACGTCTGCAGGCATGAATCCACCTAACTGGATTTAAAATATCATCTCTCCCAGCCTACTATTTATAATTTATTCAACCCAAGATACATTAATTTCCTACATGATGAGCTTCAAAACTGTCCCATCCAAAAGGGCAAGCAAGCTGTAGGCACACTTCTTTCTCTACTAACTACAGTTTTATATTCTTTGTCATAAAAACAACAAAGAGTACTTTTGACTGTAAGACCAGTTATGGGCTATACTGCATGAGCTCAATAAAGATTCCCCATTTTTAAATGAATACAGAACCTACATCTTACCATGTGGTTAGAGATATGGTTGTTAGCAAAATCCTAATAGTCACAAATGAGATAAAAAAAGGACATACCTAATATTCCTTATTTTTAATCACTGTTTTCATAAGGTACTTGCACTCCTTCACTCTGATTCTCAAAACAATATGTGTAAATAAAATAAAATAATAAAGATAAGCATTTGCATATATATAGATGGCTTCATTTTATTGTCAGGCATTTAGTGGTCTTAATAGACAGTTGGCCCTACTTTCTACTTCAAACCCATAGAGTCGAACAGAAGCCCTGGCAATCATTTTTTCAGAGAAGTCCATAGCACCAACACTCATTGACTTCAGGTTAAAAACCCGTAGAACAATGTTAATTGGACATCTTAGGTGTATGTTTTGTAGGTAATTCTTAGATTGCCTGAGGTAATGCAAACTGCTGGTGTTCTACTGAATTACTTTATGTGCCATGTGGGCATTTGGTTATAAAATATTTCTAGACTGATAGTACTGGGGCCATAATTAGGGACTGAAGTTTTAGGGTCTTCAATAGCCTTTTTCAGTGAAATGGAATAAACCCAAACCTACTTCTTAAGGAGAGTTACCAGCCCAAGGGTTTTGTCTCTCTTTACTTTTATATGCAGGGTTCCAGGGACAATACCAGGGAAGGAATGCTCTTTTATTCCGGGCATATATCTCTTTCTCAGATTCTCCAACTTTCTTCAGAGGGTGGAAACCCTATGCCCAGCTCTGCTGAGTGGAAGAATACCCAACTTCCTTTTATTATGTACCCAAACTCCTACATGGTGCTTTTCAGATTAAAGATGAATAATTTAAACCCAAAGTCACTCAATACTTACCAATAGTTGAGTTGAGGACAGCAATATTACCAGAAAATCTCCAGTAAACTTATGGGCCACTTCTTGAACAAAGAAGGTAAGTTAGGAAAAATGAAACTGAACACATTTAGAAAATTCAACTTTCTGAGAAGCATTAATTAAAAATATAAATCAATACAAGAAAAGTTTACAATATATATTCTTAGAATTTTTACCAGAAAATTCCGGAATACATATCTAATATTTTGCAGTAAAATGATGAAAGATAAACATACGTGTGAGGAGACAGCCATGAAAACATATGTAATCATCTGCGGTTGACAATAGAATCCTTGTGTGCCTGGAAGATATCAGAGCCTGCAGGACAAGTGTTCTTACTTCCTCTAGTGACATGCACTAGCCTCTTCAGGAGTATTGTACTCAAAGTTCTAAAATTACTTTGAAAACACAAGTTCAAACAGTATCGTAGCTTTTTGGACCATTGAGGTAATATTTCCCTCTTTTATCCACAGATGCTACAGTACCGTTTTCCATGTACCAGAGCATATAATTCTGCCTTCCACTCCACTCCACCCACCCTAATTCTTTGCTCCAACCTGTCTAATTCAAACAGAGAATTGCTTGGTGTTTATCTGGCAACTTGTTTATTGCCTAACAGTTTCCTAAATGTTTCTTGAGGAGACACAGAAAGCAGAAAAACAGGCTGTTTGAAGGAACATGTCAGGGGTGGGGGGTGTGAGTGCACATGCACATGATCTGTGTATGTATATGTGTCTGGGGAGCACACGTTTCCTGATGTTCTCTGCCTCTTAAAAATTCCCAAATCACAGGGCCCCAAAATACATGAACAAAACCTGGCAGAATTGAACAGAAAATGAAGACAATTTAGTAAGAATAGTTGGAGACTTCAATACCTCACTTCTAATGATGGAAATAAAAACAAGAGAAAAGATCAACAAGCAAATAGAGCACTTGATGTTATAAACAACTAGACCCAGTAGACATCTTTATAACACTGCACCCAACAACAGCAGAATACTTTCTTCTCAAGTTCACATGGAACATTCTCCAAGATAGACCACAAGTTAGGCTATAATATAAACCTCAATAAATTCAAAAGGAGAGAAATGCTACAAAATACAGTCTTCAACCACAATGGAATGACATTAGAAATCCATAATAGAAGGAAATTTAGGAAATTAACAAGTATGTGGAAGTGAAACAACACACTACTAAATAACCAAGGGGCCAAAGAGGAAACCACAAGAAAAATTAGAAAATATACTGAGATGAATGAAAATGAAAATACAACATACTAAAATTATGAGAAGCTGTGGGAGTAGTGCTGAGAAGGATATTTCCATCTGTAAATGTCTATCTTTAAAGAGAAGAAACATCTCAAACAGTAACTCAACCTTCCATCTTAAGAACTTAGGAAATAAGAGCAAACTAAAGCAGAAGGAAGGAAAGAATAAAGACTGAAGTGGAAATAAATAAAATAATTAACAGAAAAACAAAGAAAAAAATCAATAACATTCCATTTGGTTCCTTGAAGAGATCAACACAGCTGATAAATGTTTAGCTAGCCTGGCCCAAGAAAAAAGAAAGAAGACTCAAATTACTAAAATAAAAAATAAAAAAGGAAACATTACTATCAATCTTACAGAAATGAAAAGGATTATAAGGTAGTACAGGAAACCTAGTACATTCGATAACCTAGATGAAATGGATAAATTCCTAGAAAGACACGAATTACCAAAACTGACTCAGGAACTGGAATATCTGAAAAGAACTGTAAGTATTGAATAAGTAATGCCTTTTTTTAAAGAAATTATAAAAAAGACCTTCCCAGGAAGAAATCTCAGGATGATATGGCTTCACTGGTGAACTCTACTAAATGTTTAAAGAAGAATGAATACCGATCCTTCACAAATTCTTCTGCAAAGTGGAAGAGGAGGGACTATTTTCTAACTTATTCTATGAAGTCAATATTACTGACTCCAAAACAGGTAGACATCAAATGACAGGAAAGCCACAGACCAATATCTCTTATAAATATAAATGCAATAGTCCTCAACAAAATACTAGCAAATTGAATCTAGCAACATATAAAAAGTACACCATGACCAAGTGAGATTTACCCCAGAAAAGTGAGGTTGGTTCGATATGTAACAATCAACCATGTAATCTACCATATTAATAGAATCTAGACTAAAACTCATCTCAACAGACATAGAAAAAGCATTTGAACAAAATGTATCACCATTTCATGAATAAAAATCCTCAACAAGTTAGGAATAGGAGGGATCTTCCTTACCTCAATAAAGAGCATCTATGACAAACCCCCAGTTAATAGTATACTTAATTTTTTGAAAAAGACTGAAAGTTTTCCCTCTTTTGTCAAGACTAAGACAAAGATTTCGGTTTTCTACACTTTCTACTCAACGTTCTACTGGAAGTTCTAGCTTACTACACTGGAATTAAAATTAAAAATAAATTAAATTAAAAACAAAAACAATTCTACTTATGATAGTATCAAAACAAATAAAATTCCTAGGACTGAATTCAGTAAAATAAGTGCAAAATGTATACTCTAAAAACTACAAAATATTAATGAAAGAAATTAAAGAACATCTGAATAAATGGAAAGAAATCCCATGATCATGAATGGAAAGCTTAATATTGTTAAGATGCCAATACAGCCCAAATCGATCTACAGGTTAAATGAAATCCCTACCAAAATCCCAGCAGACTTTTTTCAAAAATTGACAAGCTGATTTCAAAATTTATGTGGAAATGCAAGAGATCCAAAATAGCCAAAACGATTTGAAAAGAATAAAATTAAAGAATTTGAATCAAATTTCCCGGTTTTCAAAACTTACTACAAAGCTACAGTCAGCAAGACAGTGTAGTCATAAATACCATTGGAATAGATTTCAGATTCCAGAAATAAACCTTATGTGTAACTTAGGTTAATTTGGGGGAATCAGTTGAGAATAGGGACAACCATAGACAGAAACTAGATTAGCAGTCGTCAAAGGCTAGAGAGAGCAGGAAATGAAGAGTGGCTGCCAATGGTTCCTGAGTTTCTTTTTACGTAATGAAAGTACTCTGTAATTATATAGCCGTGATAGTTGCGCCATTTTATGAATATCCTAAAATCTGCTGAATCGCACACTTCCTAAGCAATAAACGAGTGAATAAATAAATGAATATTCCAAATTATTCTACTTCTGGGCAATTGTTGAAGTTTCTCCTATTATGTAATTATGTCTAAATGCATATGTTCACCCCATATAGACTGTAGGATGCTTGAGGACAGGAATTCCGTATTATTCACTTTTGCACCAAGCAAAATACTTGTAGATAGTAGGAGATCAATAAACTCTTGTTAAATAAATTGGTAACCGCAACACTTCAAGCATCCCAACACTTATATGTCCCGAAGAGCCTTCAAGATAGCTGAAGTGGACTCCAAAACTATCGATCCAGCCTCTTCCGCTCCCCTTCGAGATTTGTAGCAGTTGCTTGGCAAATAATTAGGATCAAGAGCTTGTTTGTGTCAATGTTGATTTTATTCCATTCTTTGAAGAGCTACTTTGCTAGAATGTTTTTCAGCCGGAGTTTAGTCATTGATGTCTCCGTTGTGTTCATCTTCCAGGTCTCCCAGGACCCTACTACCGATAATCCAGGCTTTCCTGTTCCTCTTCCCCTTCTCCTGTCCGTCTGCATCTCCTGCCTTCTACACGTGGAGCTTCGGTAGCCAAACGGTGAACACTTTCTCCATCTTCTGGTTCCAGGCTGATGGCAGGCGGCCGGTTATCTCCACCCCTCTGCTTTGACACTCATTCATTCATTCGCTCATTTGTTCCATAAATACATACCTTCCGTTCTAGTTGCCGTTGCTCTGATTACATTTTATGTTTATTCAATGATGTGGGAATGGAGTGTGTGTTGGCCCACGCAGCTGAAGGAATTTATGTCGCATGGGTAACAACGTTAGAATTTGTGTTTGTCTGTGCTGATACCTAGCGATAAACTAGCCGACTCACTGATTAATAATTTCCATATTTGAAGGATCTTGGAAAATGAATCAACTCCTTTTCATCTACTATAGGCACTAGTATTTTAATCAGTTCCAATTTCAAATCCATCTTGCAATTTAAGCAAATTGCCATCTGTTGCTTGGGTTGTGCCGGCTATGGCTTCAATGTTAACTGTTACCTTCACAGCATAAGTCAGAAAAGAAAAAAAAAAAAAATTGTTGAGCATTAACATCTTGTTTATATCCGTATTCACGCTGTATGATTGCTGGCAGCACTCCAGAAAATTTGGCCTAGTTTCTAGAAGCCTCTTCAGTCTGTCCTATTAAAAGATGCACTATAATTTAATCAATTCAAGGGTTTGATGATCTTCGCCTATTTTTTTTTTCTTTTTAATAGTGCAACAAAATCCTGCATTGCCACCTGAAGAGGGGCCCTGAAAAACTGGAAGGTGTCACGATGGAGTTCTGTTCAATCAGCCTGGAGCTGCCCAGAAGCTCCCAGTGTGGGGTCGCTGGTGCAGAGAGGGCTTAGCAGAACCCCAGCTCCCAGCTGACCGATCCAGTTTTCAACGAGACGGTGTCTGGGTAGCGTTTGCTCAGCCCTGCCTCTTTGTCTCACTTTTCCTTAAACAACCATTAGTCCCATTTTGTAGCAGCTGCCTGCAGAGAAGAGAAACCAACTTTTTTTTTCTTCTTCTTCTTTAATCAAGTCTCGTTTGGTGTTCATGTACAGCTGCCTACTCCCCTCCAGTGCCTCTCAGATTATGTGTTTGGTGTCACAACGGGCCTTCTTCCACCACTCAGACCCCTCTCCAGTCTGGTCACAAAATGTCTACACCTGAAGGTCCAACAGGTTTCAAATCCTGAAATCATTTCAGGTCATTTTACAGCTGGAAGTCCTACAGCTGGGAGCCTTGTTACTCCAAATGTAGTCCGTGGGCCAGTAGCGTCCACAGCAGGTGGGTCCTTGCAGATTATGAGACCCTGCTCCAGACCTATATGGAGTCAGAATCTCTGGGGGAGGGACCCAGAAGTCGGCCTTGTAACAAGCCCTAATTCTGATGCACACTGAATATTCAGAGGCTCTGGCAGGTTATCCTGTGCCATTCTTTTTTTGTTTTTTAAGTCTATTTATTTTGAGAGAGAGATAGAGTGAGCAGGAGTGGATCAAAGAGAGAGGGAAAGAATCCCAAGCAGGCTCCTCCCTCTCAATGCAGAGCCCAAGGTGGGGCTTGAACTCACCAACCTGGAGATCATGACCTGAGCCAAAACCAAGAGTGGGAAGCTTAACCCACTGGGCCACCCAGGTGCCACTATCCTGTGCCATTCTTAACACTCTTGCCTAAAACTTGGTCACCACTTACTTTCATAGACCCTCTGGCCTGGATTCCTGCTCCATTGTTTCTTGTCTCTGACACTTTTTTCCCTGAGGTTAGGTTCCTGATTCCAGCCTCCATTGCCCTCTCTGGACCAGACTTCATACCTGCATACTGCTTCCCTGTGTCCATTCACTTTCTCTCTAGGAAAGATTGGTGGGCTCGATCTCTAACCTGTTTACTTATGATAGCTTCCTTCACGCTTACTTTCCAACCTGCCTTTACACCTACAGCAACTCCTGACCTGACTGAAGAGGACGGAATCCATACAAGAAAGCCTCCAGGAGTGGTGCCCATTAGTACAGGTCTCCACACTGTTCTCTGTGCCATGTGTCTTTCCCCGTCATAGCCTTTCTTTCACAAAGCTGCCGTTGTTTTCCTAAAGGGCAACATTGATAGTATCTTCTGCCTTAAAATTCCTGCAGACCCAGTTTTGGGCAGGATGGAATCCAGACTCCTCAACATGACATCCAAAGCCCTCCACAGGCTGTAACTAATGTTTATCCTCAAGTTCATCACCATTGGCTCCTCTCAGCCCAGGCCTATGTCTCTGACAATTCACTTGTCCGCCTCAGTGCCTTTGCACCTGCTACTTCCTTTGTTTGTATCGCTTCTCTACCTGCTTCTCCAGCAGGCAAATGTTAACTAGTCTTTTATAATTCAATTGCCATCTCTTTTAATAAGGGCCTGTCCCCCTCTGTCAGGCTGACTTACCTGCACTCTCCACAGGACACTTTGTTCATGACTCTTATTTCACCAGTTGTGATGTTGTGTCTGACTTGCCAGTTTATACATCTTCTTCGCAAACTGGAAGCTGTTTGTGGGCAGAAATAATGTCTCTCATCTTAAGTGAAATACCCAGAGTTTAGTATAGTAATGGGCACATTGTAGTAACTCAATAAATACCGTCAAAATACTGTCAGATGAATATTCAGATTCTTAAGACATGTGCCCCCAAAGAATATTGCCGGAGATCAAGTCACTTTATCACTGTAATAAGGAAGCTTGCTTTACAAAGTTTCATGAAGTAAATCCTTTATAAGTCAGAGATACATTTTCTAAAGAATTGCTTTGTGTCTCAATTTGGACTACTATAACAAAATAACATAGATTGAGTGACTTAAACAACAGACTTTTTTATGTCACAGTTTCTGGAGGCTAGGAATCCAAGATCAAGTTGCCAGCAGATTTTGTTTTTGGTGAGGGTTCTCCTCCTGGCTTGCAGACAACTGCCTTCTCAGTGTGTCCTCACACGGCAGAAAGAAACTTCTAGTCTCCCTTCCTCTTCTAATAAGGAAGCGCACCACCCTCATGACCTCACCTAATTACCTCCCAAAGGCCGCATCTCTAAATGTTATCGTTTTGGGGGGTAGGGCTTCAACACATGAATGGGATAGTGGGGAGACACAGAAACGTTCATCTACAACACTTTGTAATGTAAAATTATCAACTCCCAATTTCTCTGTGTAGTATTTTCATATATACATTTATCCTAATTTAGTAATATGCCTATTATTTTTCCAAGAATATTTGCAATTCGCCTGTCTTTCGAATTCAGGAAGTTCCTTGCCAAAATTTGAGTACCTCGGGATTTGTTTTATTACTATCTCTGATAGAATAGGAGGCCTTAGAAAAAGAGAAGAGATGGTGTGCAGGTTGTGACTTGTGGGTATGTGTGATTTTTAATTAAAAAATTCTTTATAAAGCTTAATTTTTAATATATGCAATCAAATATTGTAGGCTTTTAGGAAGAGAGATACAGTCTAAATAATTTAAAATACTACTCAACTAAGGAAAGCTGTTCAAGGAAAAATTCCATGTCACCTAAAATATGTATATAATATTTTCACACGCGATTTCACTAGAGCCAGCCAGCAAGTGTGTGGTTCCCGTCTGACAGATGAGGAGTGGTTCACTGTCTTTGTGACTACGTGCCTGTTAGGACTGTATAGCGCACAACCTGCACCGTTCTTGATGGTCTGGTTGTGAAAGAGAGGGTCTGTCCATCATAGACAGATCTCTATTAGCTTTTTTAATTGGGCTTCCCCTATACCAGAGATTTAACACTGGCTGCACATTAGACCAATTAAACATACTCTCTAAGAGTGGGATCAAGTATCCATTTTTCAAAATTTATGGGGGAATTTTTTGTGGTTATAATGATTGTAGAAGTGTGGTGCTCCTGGCATTTGGTAGACAGGGCTCAAGAACGATATGCTTCCCACACTTTATGGACCAATTCCTTAAAGAATTGTCTTGTATCATGCATCATTTTTAAATATCTTCTTGGTTTTTTCATGTTGCTAAAAACAATTGTTTATAATTATCTCATCCTGAAACCTAATTCTGCTTTACATATAAACATATGTAAATATATGTAAAAATATAAAAGTATTTTTGCCATTGTAATAAATCCTGAGTTTTTCAGGAATGCAACTAACAGAAGATTGTTCTTTTTTTTTCTTAATTTTTTTAAGTGTATTTATTTATTTATTTATTTTGAAAGAGGTAAACAGAATGCAAGTGGGGAAGGGGCAGGGAGAGAAGGGGAGAGAGAGAATCCCAAGCAGAATCAGCACACAGCCCAGTGTGAGATCATGACCTGAGCCAAAATCAAGAGTCAGACCCTTAACTGACTAAGCCACCTAGGCACCCCCAGAAGATTGTTCTTTCTTAAATTCAGAACTTTACTGAGAGTTCTGAAGATAGTATAGGATAGGGGTGCCTGGGTGGCTCAGTCAGTTAAGTGCCTGACTTCGGCTCAGGTCATGATCTCACGGTTTGTGAGTTCAAGCCCCACATCGGGCTCTGTGCCGACAGCTCAGAGCCTGGAGCCTGCTTCGGATTCTGTGTCTCCCTCTCTCTCTCTGCCCCTCCACCCTCCTCAAAAATAAACATTAAAAAAATTAAAAGATACGCATAGTATAGCACAGAAGTTAGGAGCACGGATTCTAGAGCCACAGATTCCAGTTTATCTGGTTTCACCCACTGATACAACTGCTTCCTGGCTCTTTGACTTTGGACAAAATACCTAGCCTTCGTGTACCTCAGTTTCTTCATCTGTAAAACAGAGATAATAACAAAATCTACCTCAGAGTGTCTTATGAGAAATAAAGGAGTGAATATATGTATATCAGTCAGCTTTCGATGTGTAAAAAACTCCAAAACTTAATAGTTTAAAAGAACAATAGTTAGCTTAATTTGGGTTGACAATTTGCAATGGGCTCAGCTCAGTAATTCTCATGCTGGCCTCACCAGGAACATTCATGTTCTGGAAGTCAGGTGGCAGCCAGCTGGGGCTGGTTGGTCCCAGGTGGCCTCACTCACATGTCTTATACTTGGCTTGGGCGACAGAGCCATGTATCCCCCACATTTAGCAGTGTCGCCTGGACTTCTCCAGGTGGTGGCTGGGCTCTCAGGGCTAGAAATGTGGGGTCACACACAAGTACCCAAGCACTTTTTAAGCCTTTTCTTGTGTCACCTTTGCGGATGTCTCATTGACCAAAGTAAGTTAGATGGCCAAGTGCAGAATCAAGAGGTAAGGAAATGGACTTTACTTCTTTAGGAGAGGAACTTCAAAATATCGTGGTCATCTTTGAAAATTACAGTTGGCCCTTGAACAATGTGGGGGTTGGGGCATCAATCCTGACCCCAGTCTAAAATCTGCATAGGGGGCGCCTGGGTGGCGCAGTCGGTTATGCGTCCGACTTCAGCCAGGTCACGATCTCGCGGTCCGTGAGTTCGAGCCCCGCGTCAGGCTCTGGGCCGATGGCTCGGAGCCTGGAGCCTGTTTCCGATTCTGTGTCTCCCTCTCTCTCTGCCCCTCCCCCGTTCATGCTCTGTCTCTCTCTGTCCCAAAAATAAATAAAAAACGTTGAAAAAAAAAAATTTTTTTAAATAAAAAAATAAAAAAAAATAAAATAAAATCTGCATAGAACTTTGATTCCCCCAAAACTTAACTGCTGGTAGCATGCTGTTGACGAAAAGGCTTGCCAATAACATAGTCAACTAAAATATATATTATATATATTATACAAATTTTATACTGTATTCTTACAATAAAGCAAGCTGCAGAAAAGAAAATGCTATTAAGAAAACCACAAAAAAGAGAAAATGTATCTATTTATACTGTACTGTACTTATATATATATTATATATAAGTACTGTATTTATATATATATATTTAAAAATCCATGTATAAGGGGACCCGCACAATCAAAATCCATGTTGTTCAAGGGTCAGGTGTATATGAAAACACAAAAACACTTAGGATAGTGGCTAGCCTATAGTAAGCAGTCTGTAATGGCAATTACAAGGCAATTACACAGCAATACTTGTACAGACGCTTCATAACGCGGCCCCCATTGTCCCTACTTTGAGTGAAAATTACAGTTAAATTACAAAATTCGAAGTATAGACAGGAAATAGAACCAGAATGAAATGTTCTTGCCCAGTTCCAATATATGGAAAAAAAAAAAGGTAATTCTGCAAAATTTCCAAAGCCTAACTTCACTTACAAGAGGCTGTTCAGATTTCCGAGTTTCAGTATGGATTAGTGGGCAGGATCCTGAGTGCCAGGATCAAATTGCCTACGTTAGAATTCTGGTTCACTACTCACTGGCTGGGTAACCTCAGACAAATTACCTAACCACCCTAAGTCTCAATTTCTGCATCTGTAGGATTGGAGAAATGGCAAGTTTTAATTCCTGAGGTCCTTGTGAGGGTTAAATGAAGCATAATATGTAAAGTGCTTCTGGCATATAGTGAGCACCCAATAAATGTTAGCTATTATTTTTCTTAATGTTTTAGGTATCAAAACTCATCTAGTACAGTTCAGAGATTTCCAGCCTTGGAGGCACATTGGAATTACCTGAGGAGCATAAAAATACTGATACCTGTCCCACTCCAGAGATTCTGATATAAATGGTCTGGAGGGAGGCATGGGGGGCGGGGGAGGGATTGAAAGCTCTAAGGTAGTTTTAATGTGCTGTGGAGCACACGTCTATTAAAGAGGATGTTAGAGATGATCCAAAGCTAGCTTTTCATTTCTTAGCTAAGAACACTGACACCCAAAGAGGCGACAGCAAGTGCTTAATGACAGCCAGGTGGTTGGTGGGAAAAATGGAAACTGGTATCTCAGGAACTCCCACCATGGTCCTTTCCCTCTTGTGTGGTCACTGCGAGGACCGGAGAGCCCACGCCAGCCCGTGTAACCCTCCTCACCAAGAACCCGGAGGTGGGAAAGGGGACGCTGGCCTCCTAAGTCAACCTGATGCCAAAGTCAAGGCTCCTAAGTTAACTCCAGGAATGACTTTGTTCTCCCATGATTTGACAATCTCCCTACACTTTCAGGTTTCATTTACCTGAAATAAGATTCAGATTCTGCCTGTGTGTGCTTGAATTAGGCTTTTATTTCATTTATTCCATTGTCTTAAGCTCAGAGCTATATTTCACGGCCAAAAAAGCAGAACTTTTCTTCATTATTTTTCCTTTCTTCTTTCGGCCCCCTCTTCCTGTCTCGTCTTTTCCTCCTTCCCTCCTGCCATCCCCCCCTCCACCACCAAGGACATTGGTCTCAGGTTACTCCTTTCCTCCACCCTTGTGAATAATCTTCCGCGTGGGAATCACCTCCTCCTTCTTAATTGTTTCTGGAAATAGGAGTGTTCCTCAGTTCATGATAGTGATTCTGCTGAAGTGCCGGTAATTCCCAGGATCAGTGGGCCAGCGTGGCCATAAAGCCAGGAAATGTGGGGGTGGGGTGGGGATTCCATGACTGTGCTCTTGGTGAAAGGCTAACCCCTGAGAGAGAAGAGAAACTGATGGAGAGCTGTTGGTGTAAGGGATTTCCGAGGAGCAGGCAGAGTATTCAAAGAAAAAATTCTTTCTTTCTTTCTTTCTTTCTTTCTTTCTTTCTTTCTTTCTTTCTTTCCTTTTTTTTTCTCTCCAGCTTTAGCCTTTACAAACATTAGCCTTGTGTCATTTTTCTCAGAGCTTCTAATTACTGAGATTGAAGGGAATAAATTCAATGAGCCTGAGAAATGTAGATATAGACCAGAGTTCTCAAGAACCTACCCTTTTAAGGGTGTCTGGGTGGCTCAGTTGGTTGAGCCTCTGACTCTTGATTTGGGCTCAGGTCATGATGTCAGGGGCGTGGATTGAGCCCCACGTTGGGCTCTGCACTGACACTGCCGAAGCCTGCTTGGGTTTCTCTCTCTCCCTCTGACTCTGCCCCTCCCTCACTGGCATGGACTCCCTCTCTCTCCCTCTCAAAATAAATAAATAAACATTTACCAAAAGAAAAAAAAATGAAACCAACCTTTGAAAAAAAGAGGTATTCTTACACAAATAAAATTGAATACCAAATTGAATATACAATATGATCTCATTTTCTCATATATATATATATATATATGAGAATCAGATCAGATTATATATCCCACTGAATGATGGGATTAAAGAAATATTTTTTATTGTTCCTGATCTGTAACTCCTGATTCTTTTATGATGAATACGTATTACTCACGTATCAAAAAAGCAATAAACCCATTACTTTAAAAACAAAACAAATGCGGGGCGCCTGGGTGGCTCAGTCGGTTGAGTGGCCGACTTCAGCTCAGTTCATGATCTCGCACTCCGTGAGTTCGAGCCCCGCGTCGCGCTCTGTGCTGACAGCTCAGAGCCTGGAGCCTGCTTCGGATTCTGTGTCTCCCTCTCTCTGACCCTCCCCCGTTCATGCTCTGTCTCTGTCTCAAAAATAAATAAACATTAAAAAAAATTAAAAAAACAAAACAAATGCTAAATACTGATCTTAGAATAAAACCAGGCAGGCGTTCTTTTTTCATACTCATTACTCCCAAACTGTTTTCATACAATACTTGGGATCTTAAGAGAGTTATACAATCAACTGATTTCTTTCATCACTTATCGATTTGTGCGTACGTGTGCACACATGCTCAGATCTGTGGTATTTTGGTCCTTTATTCCAACCCCCACTTATCACTAAATTTAGGCCAATTTGTATCATTTCCCTGGCCTTCTCAGCCTTTGTGACATTTCCAATTCCATCTGCAGATTTAATTAACGTGCTGCGTACTCGTTCTTCCACATCACTGGTAACAGGGACATAAAACTGGACCAGTACTGGCTGCTACACGATCCCCCAAATCTCCCACTACCGGACACATCCTTCTGCTTTTACCCAGTTTTTGAACCAAGCTGATGGAAACTGATTTTGCAAGTAAAATTCACTCAGACGTTGCATCGAATGATTTATGAAGTCCACGCAGCCGTGCGGTGTCCCATTAATCACAGACACTACAATAATCTATTTGTGTGCAGCAGTCCTCATAAATAGGAATAAAATAAATTCCACAGGCGCATCTCCAGCTTGTGCGACAGGGCACATGGTATTATTCAGGGCACCATCCACATAATGCAATGTTAGCAGACTTGCAGATTCCTGAGCTTGGTCAAGCAAGTAAAAATATGCATTCTTTTACCGATGCATGCGAAAGCTCCAGAAATTATGGCTTGTTCCTCCACCGACTGAGGGATTTCTTTAGGGCTCAGCTATCTCGGATTTTTTATGAAAACTCACGTAAACAAACAGAGTAGATGAGGCACAACACTGAAAGTGGCGAGATGATTTTGCCAACAAACAGTCCAGAATTATATCTTCAAATAAATGTTCGGCACTTATATGTTGTCACCATTTGGAGACACTTCTTTCAATGAAACAATTTTGTAAGTTCACTTTTGAGAGTGATGTGTGTTTTACCTAAAAAAAGAATGTCTTTAATAATGGCAAGCTTACTTCATTTGGGAGTGTAGTTCTTATTTTAAATACTGTCCAAAATTGTTGCAAACCATGTCTGGTAAAGATAGTGATTGATCCAGCTAGCTATTAGTGATCTTTTTTAACATAAATAGATTTAATTTTGCCTAATTATAAAGAGTACATTGTAAACTTAAAACTTAACAATATGCGAATACATTGCATGAAATGATAACGGCATAAAAATAAAATTAAAAAGATTTACATGAAGTCCTAACACACAAAATAGTCACTCTTAATATATTAGTGAATAGCTTTTCCAGAATATTTTTTCTGTATTTGTATATTTGTAGGTGGAGAGATATAGAGATAAAAAAAAAAATAGGATAAGATGAGATTCTACCATAATTGCATACTATTGTATTATTATACTAATTATAATTGTAATATTATTATATTACCTCCCTTTAAAAAATCAACACTATAAAAAAGCAAAAAATAAATAAAAAATCAACACCATATTGTTGAGACCTAACACACATCATCATTTCAGTAACTATAACTTTGCATTACATAGATTTATTTAATCAGCACTCTATTAATGTACATTTAGCTTATTTTCAATTTTCTTAATTATGAACAGGACTATAATGGACATCCTGATTGCTAGGTATTTGTACACTTGACCTTACTCTCTTCTTAGGAAAATAGTTCTTAGAGTAAGAAATGTTCCTAAGATAAGAATTATTTTCTTAGAGTAAATTCCTAAAATTGTGATATCTGGATTGGGGCTATACCCAGCTAATATCTTAATGTGCATTGTTAGCTGCCTTTCAGAAAAATTATACCAAGTTATACTATCACCAGTAATTCATGAGTGTATTCATGCTCCCCATCCTTGGTAAGCCTGGATATTGCCAATCATTAAAAATGTTTGTCAACCTGGTGGGTAAAAATGTGCTCTCATTATTTTAATATGTATGTCTTTGACTAGATTTGGTTGAGCATCTTTTCATATGTTTACTGGTCATTTATATTTCTTCTTTTGGGAGTTACCTTTCCTATGTATTTTCATTTGAAGGAAGCAAGGCTCATCAATTTTACTGATTTATAGAACTATGTTTATACCACGGTAATGCCGTTTTTTTGTTTTTTTTTAACGCTTATTTATTTTTGAGACAGAGAGAGACAGAGCATGAACGGGGGAGGGTCAGAGAGAGAGGGAGACACAGAATCTGAAACAGGCTCCAAGCTGTGAGCTGTCAGCACAGAGCCCGACGCAGGGCTCGAACCCACAGACCGCGAGATCATGACCTGAGCCGAAGTCGGACCTTAACCGACTGAGCCACCCAGGCGCCCCGGTAATGCCGTTTTTAATCAAAACCAAGGTGTGAGCCTAACAAGTCTAATTGCCTTATAAATTTGTAATTGGATCAGAGGCCGATTCCAAAAATATTTTGAAAAATGGCAGCACTTAGAAAATGGGTTCATTTTCCCAAGGTGACAATGTTAGTGCTTTGAAAAGCAATACTCATCTGTGTATCTGATTTTCATATGTTTGTTTAAATAAAGTGTTGTAGTCCTTAGGCTTGATTAAGAGCCTGGACTCTGCCATCAGCGTGCCTGTCTTGGAATACTGATTCTTTCTTAGGAATTGGGTGACCTGGACATGTCGCTCCACTGTGCTGTGCCTTAGCTTCCTCATCTCTAAAGTGAAGATAATAATAGGCCTCACTGGGGCACCTGCGGGGTTTAGCCAAGCATCCAACTCTTGGTTTCAGCTCAGATCATGATCTCACAGTTTGTGATTTTGAGCCCCGCGTCGGGCTCTGCGCTGACAGCACGGAGCTGCTGGGGATTCTGTCTCCCTTTCTCTCTGCCCCTCCCTTGCTCGCTCTCTGTCTCTCTCTCTCAAAAATAAATAAACATTTTTTTATAAATCACAAAAAAAAATAATAGTCCTCACTGCATAGAGTTGTGGGGAACTCAATGAGAGGGTGCCTATAACATATTTAGAACAGAAGTGAGAACATTTTAAGTGCTCGATGAAAGTTAGCTATTCTAAGTACAATATTTTATAGTTTCATGACTTGCTCAAACCTAAACCGCCAGACTTTCTGCGAGGCAATTTTTAAATGTATGTTTAGTTACTCTTTCCGTAGGTAAGCTGGCCTGATGATATGCTTAGACTCCTCCCATTTCATTTGAAGAACTAAAAAATAAAATTAGAGAACTCTAGAGTGAGAAACAAATCAGGAAACAAAGGAAACTCTCTCCTTGGTCCTTTGGTGACTTTTAGAATATAACAACAGGAGGATAAAGAAAGATGTTGGAATCCTTTCACAGGTCTGACGATGATGTACAATTTATGTGTCACCCAAGTAGGATTTAGATATTTGAGGAGCAGGAGAGTTGGATGCTGAGAGGGTGGGAAAGACCTGGAAGCTGGGCTGGTCAGAAAGGTTTGGGTAGGGGCGCCTGGGTGGCTCAGTTGGTTGAGTGTTCCACCTCAGCTCAGGTTATGATCTCACAGTCCGTGAGTTCGAGCACCGCATCGGGCTCTGTGCTGACAGCTCAGAGCCTGGAGCCTGTTTCGGATTCTGTGTCTCCCTCTCTCTCTCCCCTCCCTTGCTCATGCTCTGTCTCTCTCTGTCTCAAAAATAAATAAAAACATTCAAAAAAATTTAACCAAAAAAAAAAGAAAGGTGTGGGTAAACTCGTTCTCAATACGTAAATGGTTAGTGCCCTAATCTATGCAGAAGGACACAGAAGCACTAAACAGCCTAGCAAGATATTCTAATCCTGGAGTAAGATAAGCAGACCAGACTCTACCAGATAGAGGATACTCCAATGTCATATCCAGGCATGAAGTTATCAAGACCTGGGATCTGAATCCTGACTCACGCACATGGCCTATGCCCTTGAGATATTTATATAATTCCTCTGAGCCTCACTTCCTCTCCGGTCAAAAATATGTCTGATCATACCATATGATGAGAGTGCTATGAAGATTAAAAGAGTTAATATATGCAAAGCATTCAGCATATACGTGGCTCCATGTGCTCAGCCAATGGTTACTAGGAAGCAGAGGAGACATTAAAAATATTTAAGAACTAAACTGCACGGTCACTGGTTAATTAGAACAAATGCCTAACCGGTGCAGCCAATTAGAAGGAATCCCAATGAATACAAAAGTTGGCTCAACCGATAAGAAGGTATGCAGCCCCACACATCCTACTGGCGTGTACTGTTTTTGAGAGATAAGAAAGGGATTTTCACAGTCAATAAATGTTTCAGAGTTTGGGGCTGGGAGAAAGGAGTGAATATTCAACAGAACTCCACCTAGCATGACATATAAACAGTCTAGAGTCAGATGGAGAGAAAACACAGTAATGTGGGGCAGTCTGTTTTCTAGAGACTCTACTCTGGGGCCAGGTGAAGTGCCTCAGGGTGCCACGGTAGTGGCTGGTACACAGAAAGACAGGTGGTACCCATCAGAACCCAAGCAGCAATTGTCCAGACAACAGGGCGCAATTCCAGACATCATCACTCCTCACCAGTCGAGGTTAGGATGCAGACAGCCAGGTGTCCAGGCAAAAGGAATGAGATCCCAGCTGTAGACTGAGTCAGAAAGAAGCAAGAGAAACTAATAACAAATGTGTTGATGCTGAATTCTGGCAATTGAAGGCAAAAGATCCTTTTGTGCCACCCGCTCAGTAGCGGACCTGGGGTCAGAACTAATCCAGACGTAGATAAACAACTAACTTGCTCATACTGAGGAAGGTGGAGGAGGGGTCCATACTATACCCACCATGTAGGAAACTGCTAAGAGCCAGCAAATGTAAGGTAATTGGCACCACAGGACCTCACTTTCCTCATCTATAATATGCAGGAGTTGAACCTGAAGATATCTGAAGCCTCTTCCAACACTTAAAAAATATTTCTCTGTCTATAAGAAATCTCTGGGCACAAAGTAGACACCCCCGGGTAGGGGCCTCCAGTTTGGGTGGATTGTACTTTCCTCACCAAATCCTGATGCCTAATAGATAGTAAATAATACTCTTTATCCTTAAGTTGGTCATCTGAGAAAACACAGCTTTAATGAAAAGCTAAAAGCTTTTTTCAGGTTCTAACCATGTGGCAAAGAACAAAATGGAAATACGAAAGGTAAGCTTAACCCGTTAAACTCAGGAACTCTTCATCTGTTTTGGATTTGCAAAATGTACTGTGGCATCTTTGGCTTTATATGGCAGCTTCTCGTCTCCTAGCTGTGTCATTTGCTCAGTCTCCCAACTAGCTTTCTGGCTTCCACTCTTTGTCCCTCTGTTACTCTGCTGCCGTAATTTCAACTTTTTATTAAATATCACATGCCATAACTCGTAAGCAACATCATTTTATATACCACCGAGAAAGAAAATAAAACAAGTGCCGATTAAGCTATGCCACGCCATCAATTGTAGGATGCATTCCACATTCAGAGTTGTTAAAATATTTCAAAAATGTGTCTCAGAGTCAATACAATATGTTATCTTTATATGAATCTGATGAGGTTCTTTTCCTCTAAAAGCTCCAAACATTCCCCTACAGGATGAAGTCTAAACTCTTGGCTACAGATTTTGGGTCTTTATCATCCAGCCCAACCTTAACTAGCTTTGTGTCCTAACATTTGCCGCCAGGCATCCAGTCACCTAAACTTCATCTGTTTTTCTCACTGCAAAAGTACACGTTCTCTTCCTTCTTTCAACTACATTTATTAAACACCTACTATGTACCAAGCTTTATATATATATATATATATATATATATATATATATATATACATATATATGTATATATATATTTTTTTTTTTTTGAGAGAGAGAGAGGGCGTGAGTGAGGAGGGGCAGAGAGAGGGGGAGAGAGAGAATCCCATGCAGGCTCCACACCATAGACATGGAGCCCAATGTGGGGCACAAGCTCACTGGAAGCAGGGCTCGATCTCACCCAAAGCGGGGCTCAAGCTCACAAACTGTTAGATCATGACCTGAGCCAAAGTTGGATGCTTAACCGACTGAGCCACCCAGGGGCCCCCGTACCAAGCTCTATTGTAGGCATGCCACTGTTTTCTTTGCTTGGAATCTCTTCCCCTCCCTCCCTTGACTCTGAAACCTGGTGTCTGTTTGTCCTTTAAGATTCAACCCAAGTCTTCTCATTCATGAAAATGTTTTGTAAAACTTTATCCCATTTTCTCACATAGGCTTAATTTTGTAAACTTACACTATGTTGAAACTATTGGCATACCAGTTGCCCATACCAGGGCCCCTCAAGCACAAGGAAAGACATTTATTTTTGTAATCAGAGTAGTGATTCCAGCTTCCTGGCTTCAAAAGCCCTATCCTGCATTACAGGGAAGCATACACCCTAAGTCATGAGACAGATGTGAAAAGTACAGACTTTGGGGAGAAGTACAGACTATAAGGAGTACAATTGCTGTGAGGTAAAGCTCTTGGGTTTGATCTTCACACAGGCCAGAAGTACTACTATATTGTAGAACCACAGACTAGACTGCGTTTCAAAAGCTCTGAAAGTAGCAAAGAATTTGTGAATATCTGAATCTGTTATAGGTTTAAAAAAACCCATCATTAAAAATGCTAGGAGACTTATTAAGTATCTATTATATGCACAGAACCCTATAGGTGCTCATTTCCCAAGTGACTGATGAGAAAAATGAAACTCATTAAATAACTTTCCAAAGTCACACAGACAGTAATAAACACAGTCAGAATTTCATCCCAGGTCAGTTTGTTCCCAAGATCGTGTTCTTTCCATTAGAACACTTTACGACACCATACCTCATCATCATTGAGGACATTCCCGATTTCGTCAATAAATTGTCAAGGAAAAAACTGGACGGTCCTCTTCTTTAAACACCTGTGATTGGCATTGCCGGTTAGCTCTTCTCCTCGGCAAATCCAAACAAAAAACATGACATGGTCTTTGGCAATAATCAGCTGATGATGGAGACACACTTGGAATCTTTCCTAGTCATGCCCCAGGAGCTCAATCTTCCAGTTTTCTTGCTAATCTTAGGCAGGTAGTCATTCACACGGTCACAGCCTGATGGCAACTGCATTTGGTCAACGAACTTGATTCGCCGCATGAACTTTCGTTTGAACTTGAAAAAGTTTGTGAAAAACGATCAATGTAGCCAATAAGATGATTCAGACACATCAAGCAATCAGCTAATTAAATGAAAAGGAGATGAATATGATAACCCTAGAAGCCAGTATCAAAATATTAGAATTTCTTTAAAATGATAAATGGAAGGAAGTGCTGGCAATAATAAACGTATTGATGTTGATGCCACGAGGGTGACATTCGTGGGGGAAGGCTTCAAAGGGCAGCAAACGTGGGCAATGTTGCAAAGGCTTGAAGAGGAAGTAATATATTCTGACAGAAATAGGGAAAAAGGGAGAAAAATGAGGGTTAAGAGCTTTATTGTCTTTTGAGCCCATAGGACCTTGGTAAGCCACAATAAAGTTGAGGACAGGGGCAGTATGAGAGTGGGGGAAGATCAGGAAGTAAAACTCACTGGGTTGCAGAATGGAGATGGCCACCCTCTCATTTGAATAAGTGGAAAGTTTAAATGCTACTTATTTTAATTGCCACTAATCAGTGCCAACAAAATGCTAAGATCTTCTTAGAACATTATAATAATAAAAGACATGTAAATGCCAGAATTGGTAACATGATCATTTTACATCATTTTGTAGTAAAACAAACAAATGCACATTGATTATAAGTGCATGTCAAAATGGCATTTTGTCTGAGAACATATAATAATAGCTAGGGCCTGAATAAGCAATTAATATTATTTCTGTTTAGGCTAAAATAAGATGTTAGGATACACTAACTGCTATAACAAACAAGCCACAAGTCTCAGTGAGTTATCATAGTAAAGATTCATTTCTCACTAACGGCAACCATCCACTGAGATTTCAGTGAGGTATATATGTATGTGAATACGTCCATACATAGGAGGTCAGCTTCTGTCAGTCACTGAAGGATCCAGGATCTCTCCCTGTAGTGGTTCCAAATCCTCTAGAGCCTCGGGTCCTCTGTGGTATGCTTTGCAGCCAGCTAGCAGAATAAAAAACGATGCAGGATTGTGGAGAGGTTTTAGAGGCCAGCCTATTCCATCCATTCACATTTCCATCCACATTCAATGGCCCCATCTAACTTGAAGGAAGATGGTAAGTATGATCTAGTTGTATGTCCAGAATGAAAAGAAGGAACATAGAAATTGGTGAGCACTACCATTTACCCCAGAACATAAGTAATAAACTCTCATTTCCGTGACAAAACATCTGTATGATATATAGGATGTGCATATAAAAATACCAGTATTCTGATGAGCATTATCATAGCAGAATTTACAATTGAAATAAATGAGGTCTCCTTGTCAGCAGTTACTTGGAAAAGCGGAATGCTGGTTCCATGGAAACCACCAATTCCTACCATTTGTTTTTATTGAGATATAATTGACATATAACATTTATTAGTTTCAGAGGTGTTACATAATGATTCTATATTTGTATACAATGTGAAACGATCACCATTATTTAAACTTTTTAAAACATATTTTCGCTGGAACATGTGTCAGTTCTAAATATTCCCAAAAAATATCCATCCTT